>NC_041386.1:228494310-228642712 GCF_002162155.2 Triticum dicoccoides
CCTTGAGCCTGCAGAACCCAAGTGAAAGAAAAGGCTAGGTGGCAAATGGTAAAACCAATGTTAGGCATTGCTGGAGGAGTTTTATTCAAGGCAAACTGTCAAGGGGTTCCCATTATTACCCAACCGCGTAAGGAACGCAAAATCTGGTAACATAACACCGATATGACGGAAACTGGGGCGGCAAGAGTGGAACAAAACACCAGGCATAAGGCCGAGACTTCCACCCTTTACCAAGTATATAGATGCATTAATTAAATAAGAGATATTGTGATATCCCAACAATAACATCCATGTTCCAACAAGGAACAAACTTCAATCTTCACCGGCAACTAACAACGCTATAAGAGGGGCTGAGCAAAGCGGTAACATAGCCAAACAACGGTTTGCAAGGACAAGGTGGGTTAGAGGCTTGGTTCCACAATATGGGAGGCATGATAAGCAAGTGGTAGGTATCGCAGCATAGGCATAGCAAAAGAGCGAGCAACTAGCAAGCAAAGATAGAAGTGATTTCGAGGGTATGGTCATCTTGCCTGAAATCCCGCAAGGAAGAAGAACGAGTCCATGAAGAAGACAAACGGACGTAGTCGAACAGTTCCTCACAAACGCGACGTTATCGGAACCAACCCGAAGAAGCCACACCGGAAAGAAGCAAACAATCATGGTAAACAACCACCACATAAGCATGGCATGATGCACAAACAATTATGATGCATGTCCGATTTAATGAAGCATGGCATGGCAAAGTGCACAAACAACACTACAAGTTAAGTGGAGCTCAATATGCAACGGGTTGCATATTGACGGAGCACCACATGACTTATTTAGTTCTCTCTCATTTATGTACCCAACAATATTAAATGTTATTAAACATGGCAAGAGGTGAAACATGAGTAAAATACACAGTTAGGCATTTTAAATGAGGCCGGAAACAACAACAACAACAACAATTCCGGTAAATCCCCACATGCATTTAGCAAATTAAAGAAAACAACAATTTAAAAATTTTAATTGTTGTTATCATGATGCGGATGACATGTGCAAGTTAATGCAATTTTTATTAAAATTTGGCAAGCATATTATGAAGCATTTATCATCGTGGCGGAAATGAAAGGGGTGCCACGGTGACGATAACGAAACGGTTCCACGACAACGTTCCGGTTCCCGTTAACTCGATTGAGATACCGATGCAAAGGAGAAGTGTGCGGATGCGGGTCATGCGATAAACGGTGGGGTGCTCCCGGTTACTGGGTTACCACGGGTTAGCGGCAAACTAGGAGGACCGAGCAACAGACAACTTGGACACGATGCAAACACGAGCATAACATACAACACACATGCGTTCATTCACGGGCGTCGTCTCGATGGTTATACCTTCGAAGCATGCATTATCGAAACGGAACGAGTTCGGCGGTAGGGGTACACGTGTCGAAGGGGAAGTAGTTGTTCACGGGGTCGTCATGGGAAGTAGCGGTTCTCGCGACGGTAGTTGAACTTGATGTTTGCGTTACACGGGTCTTCGGCGACGTTCATCGTACATGGTACGGAGTGGTACTTGCATCTTCGGACTTGACAAATCCGAGGGCTTCGGTGTTCACCGTTGAACTTGACGAAACCCACGATGACGGAGAGGTACGCGTCGGTGGTAGTAGTTTGGGCGGAGAGCGTCGTCAAACTTGGCGTTCTTCAGACTTGCTGGTCTCATCGAAACGAAGGGGTACTTGGTACAATCCGCGTAGTCGTTCTTTGCGATAGAGTCGACCTTGACGTGTCCAGGGAACGCTCAGGTCGGTGGATGTACTTGGTCTTGCGGTTCGGAAGCCGATACAACGAGTTGCGGTTCATGGCGCTGGTCATGGGGATTGGGGCGGTACTGCGGTGGCCTGCACTTCAGCAGCAGGAGAAGAAGGAGGTGCGGTAGAGGCGAGGGCACATGCATCGGCGGCTGGATGGACTTGATGCAGCGGAGGTCTCCCGCGGATTGACAGAACGGTGACTGTATGGGTCACGGCGATGGGGACTTGGTGCAGAACTGCTGCTGGTGGCGCTCGACGTCCCTGGCGAAGCGGCGGCCTAGGAGGTCCTGTGCTCCGGCGAGGTCGAGGAACTTGGCGATAGAGACTTGGGGGCGCCGGCGACGCTTCGCGCGATGTAGGGCTCTAGCAGCGCGGTCGACGAGCAGGAGAGGTGGCGTTGAGGACGACGGGTCCGGGCGGCGAGGCACTTGATGGCGCGGGGGTCGGCCTGCAGGTGGCCGGAGGCTGGCCGGGGTGGCTGCCAGCGGCAAGGAAGAGGCAGAGGGGAACGGGATGAGGGCGCGGCGCTGGATCGGGGAAAAGGAGCGATGGGTGAGGGAGCGATGGGATCGGGAGGTGGGGGATCGGGCACCCTGGTGTTGTCGGTCCCTCTCTCTCTGGCGGCGCGAGAAGGGAGACAGGGAGGAGGGGATCGAGGAAAAGGCTAGTGAGCAGGGGGAATGAGGAGATCGGGCAGGCCTCTTGGGGCGGCTAGGTCAGGCCGCAGGAGTTGGGCCTAGGGACTAGGCCGCCTGGACTAAGCTGAACTCCTCTCTCTCATTCCTCTCTTACTCTTTTCCATATTAAAACAAAACAGAAAAAGGGGGAGAAAAGAAAGAGAAGGTAGGGGTGGAATCTGGGCACGAGGACAATTTTCCCAGACTCATAAAAATATGCACGGTCCATGAAAAATAGGAAAGGCAAGATTAAAAGGGTTTGAACTAGGGCTTGGTTATAGAGTGTCCAAAAATGTCCGGATTTTTGGTGGAGCTCCGGAAAATGACGAAAGAATCTACGAACTAAGTTCGAGGCCAAGGGTTGTGAAAACAAAGGCATTAGGATTTTTGCAAGTGTGTTATGGAGAATTTAAATTTAAAGAAATATTGAATATAGCTCCCTACTATCAGGAGGATATGTTATAAAGAGAAGTCACTCTTCCCTCGATTTAAATGGACCGAAAATCCATGCAATTTATTTAGTTGAGATGCAGAAGATTTATGAGATGATGGCATGATGACATGATGCAATGCACATGATGCAATGATGAATGCAATGAACCAAACGAATCACACGACGAAACCCGAAAACCCTGGAAGGCATCTGAAGCTCCGGTCTTGGGGCGTTACAACACTCCACCACTACAAGAGGATCTCGTCCCGAGATCTAGGATGGCACCGGAGGGAAACGGAAGAGGAAGAGAAAAGGTAAAAGAAATTGCTTCTTTGACAAATGAGTGAAACCAAGGAACCTTGCGAGGTTGAACAAATTTGAGAAAGAACACAACGAAGGTGAATAAGGTCGAAAACACTCCGATAGAAAAGAGGAACAAAGAACATTGCGAAAAACCTTGAGGTTGGAGGGCAAGATATATATTGAAACCACTCCGGTTAAGAAGTTAAGCAAGACTTGATAATATTAAAAGAACTTGAGCAGAAGGGTACAACACTCCGGTTAAATGGGTAAGCATGAAAAGAACAAGAACCTGACAAGAACAGAAGAAGGTTTGAAGAGAGCAATATCACAATGCCTCCGGAACATAAGTGAGAATGGAATGGAAAGAACAACGAGAAACAAGATCTTGAGGGAGCACGCTTACAACAAATGGTAGAACAGAGTTGTTGGAAAACCAACAACGAAAAGAATAAGCTTGATATGGTCTTATGGAATACATCTCAAATTATGAGGTGACAACCTGCCACTCACGGGAAAAAGAATTGGATTGACAAGAACAAGTAGACGAGAAGCTATTTCACCGGAAGGATAAAAGAGGAACTTGGGTCACTTATGAGCACCATAGATAGCAACAATCCTTAGGGAAGGCTTTAGGTGAAACATGACACAAGATAGCTCCAACTAGTTGGTTGATGGATTTAAAATACCTCATTCTTAATAACATGTGAATCATGAAACATGAACTCAAATTATCAAGAATGACATAATGCCACCTCGAATGATACGGTTGAAAGAATTGCACTCCGGATTACAAGATGAAGAATGCTTGAGCTCCTGTGAAAAGAATCTTGATGAACCCTTCGAGAAGGGGAAAAAATCCTTGATGAACCATCATGTAGAGTCTCCATGAAGAACTCCGGTAAACAAAAGGATGACGAAAAGAAAAGGAAGTTGAAAACACAAGGTGAATCCTTGTACCAATTTAGATGAATCTCCATGGTGAAATAGTTGGAAAAGATTGGAACTTCGGGAAAAATAGAGGATGAACAATTGAAATCAGGAATTTGATCAACGTGAACAAACTCCGGAAGAAAAAATTAACATATGGATGAAACAAGAATAAGAATTACATTATGCTTATCCTTCACCAATTTAGATTGATGACAAGCAACGGATTTGGCATACTACTTATTCTCGTAGAAAAAAATAAGAGAGAGATAACATAAACTTGAGAATGTCTTCCACGAACCATCGGTAGGAATTTGGAAGAACGAATAAATTGATAAAGAAGACAAATATTGAACGAACCCCCGTAAGAATTAAAAATGAACGAAGAGAAGATAAAGAAACGCTGGGAAGAATTATAAAATGAACGAAGATGCTTGAGAGAATTTAGATCCATGAGAACGAAGAGATTACGAGCTGATTAGAGAGTCCTTGATTTAAACACCGGTATGATTTAAAGTAAGAGAGCTGAAAGCTGAGAATGAATAATTCTAAATTGATAGACTCTAGATAATCAAACTGAGAAGACTCTTGAATTGCTCCGGATAGGTGAAAAGAATTCTCACAATCGAAAAATAATTATGAGAGGAGGGCCTTGAACTAGAACCACGAATCTTGAAGAGAAAGGAGCAAGATTGAGAGAAAAATCTTCTTTGGTCTTCGTAATCTGAGAATGACGACGAGAAATACCATCATGACTTATTTAGACACTCCGGAATCAAAAATGGAAAGGTTGAGCCAACGATGAAAAGAATTTTGAAAGATCTTGGAGAAAGACATAGGACTTATGGTAATTCATTCTTATGTCAAACTTCGAAAAGAATTTTATGGATATCTCCGGGAGAATTAGAAGAGTCAGGTAAGATCCTAGAAAAAGACCTGTGGGTTAGGTCCCACTCAAGAAAAAAAACACCGTTGAAAAGATTTAAGAAGAGAGATAGCACCCGTTGAATAAAATGGCTTGAATGAGATAACATCCTCGAACTAGGTTGAACGGATCTTGAATGACAAGACGAGCCTTTTGCGATATCTTGAGCACTCCGGAACAAATGAATAGCGAGAAGTGAATTATTATGAGGTGCACAGGTATGGAGAAACATTTCAAACGAGGAAAATATATGGTCAACAAAGCTAGACTTGGTTCCACCGGAGAAGAAAAAGAATGAATAATGATGAACTTGAAGCTCCATTAGAATCTTCATGAGAATCACCGGGTAAGAACATGAAGGAAAAGAATGGAGAGACTTCCATCAATAAAATGATACTTGATTGAGAAATCTGAGTCCTTGAAGAAAAAGGGTGGGTGGGTGGGAAAAAAAACAAAGGCAACTTGGAGATGGATGAAACAAACACCGCTGAGAAGAACTGATAATTGATCTTGCGAATGTTGAAGTGATTGGATTCACTTGCCGGTAGAGAAGAAATTTAGATGACAATCTCGATGATCACGAAGGATTTGTATTCACATAGAAATATGAGAACACCGCTTGGAAAAGGTATGGAATCAACATTTGACCTTGAAGCAACTCGAATACCACAACTCAAAAACAAAACAAAGGATTGACTTGCAGAATAAGCCGGAACAAACATATGATAGAGATTTCGTCCGAAGTTTTCGTGGTGGGGCCTACACGGGCTCGATCGTACAGCACCATCATGTACAAGGCAGTGCACATGACATACGAAGCGTCCCCGAGTCGGCATAGCCAAGGACTCTTTAAGACACAACACGACCACTGTAAAACCGACCGTGAATAGGCGGACCACTAGACGTCGAACCCCAATTTCAAATCATACATCTGTCGGAAAGATATCCTAAAAGCTACTTGAATTCCCACATATAAACTCCCGAAATTTTCCGGTTATGCAATCAGGTGTTGGGGATACAGGGGAAGCATAATATCTCACCCAAAACTAGCAAATCCTACATCCAGCTGTATCCATCCTTCAACACATAACCAAGAAACCTTCGGAAATCATATACCTCAACCTTCGAAAAGCATCCGTTACACGAGTTATGGCAATACTCCCAAACTCCCGCCCCAGTACTGGGTGGCGTCGAGGTTATCTCACCAACAACTGCATAAAAGAGATTTTCGATGTCGGTGAAACTAAACTCAGGTATTCCAGAACTGCAACGATAAAATTGTGACGACAACACCTCGGAGCTCAACTCCCCGGGACATTGCCACAACCCCTAAATGTTAGGAGGCACCAAGAACAATGTTCTCGTCACAAAACCATCGGAACGATTCCAAGATACCCGCGTGATCCTAAATTTTTTTTAGTGAAATTTGAGAAGAGAAGAGTCAAAACTCTACGCCAGGATGCCTTACCAGAGCGATGAGGAGACTGGGAAGTAAAAAGAATTCCTAAACTCTCCGATATATAATTCGTAAATGACTCAAAACATTTTTCTAGACACAACTCGGCTGCTAAAAACGATCAAGCAATGGGGCTCCTAAGGTCGGGGAAGGCTCTGATTACCAACTTGTAATGCCCTCGATGCGGCTATATCTCCCACGTGTCGAAGCATGACTTAGAGGCATAACCGCATTGAAAGCAATGTCGCAAGTGAGGTAATCTTCACACAACCCATGTAATACATAAGGGAAAAAGATACATAGTTGGCTAACAATCGCCACTTCACACAATTACATGAATAAAGCATTACATCATCCAAATACAATCAAGGTCCAACTACGGAACCAAAATAAAAGAAGACTACCCCAAATGCTACACAGATCCCCGATCGACCCCAACTGGGCTCCACTACTGATCAACTAGAACGAAACAACACAAAGGACAAGATCTTCATCGAGCTCCTCCTGAGCTTGTTTGCGTCACCTGCTCGGTAACATCGGCACCTGCAAACTGGTTTTGGAAGTATCTGTGAGCCACAGGGACTCAACAATCTCACGCCCTCGCGATCAAGACTATTTAAGCTTATAGGTAGGGTACAAGGTATGAGGTGGAGCTGCAGCAAGCGACTAGCATATATGGTGGCTAACATACGCAAAAGAGAGCAAGAAGAGAAGGCAAAGCACGGTCGAACAACTATGATCAAGAAGTGATCCTAGAACAACATACGTCAAGCATTACTCCAACACCGTGTTCACTTCCCGGACTCCGCCGGAAAGAGACCATCACGGTTACACATGCGGTTGATATATTTTAATTAAGGTCAACTTCAGGTTTTCTACAACCGGACATTAACAAATTCCCATCTGCCCATAACCGCGGGCACGGCTTTCAAAAGTTCAAATCCCTGCAGGGGTGTCCCAACTTAGCCCATCACAAGCTCTCACGGTCAACGAAGGATATTCCTTCTAGCGGGAAGACCCGATCAGACTCGGAATCCCGGTTACAAGATATTTCGATAATGGTAAAACAAGACCAGCAAAGCCACCCAGATGTGCCGACAAATCCCGATAGGAGCTGCACATATCTCGTTCTCAGGGCACACCGGATGAGCCAGACGTCGGGTAAGCCAACCCAGAGTTGCCCCTGGTAGCCTTGGACATCGCTCAGTTGGACCAACACTTAGAGAAGCACTGGCCCGGGGGGATAAAATAAGATGACCCTTGAGCCTGCAAAACCCAAGGGAAAGAAAAGGCTAGGTGGCAAATGGTAAAACCAATGTTGGGCATTGCTGGAGGAGTTTTATTCAAGGCGAACTGTCAAGGGGTTCCCATTATTACTCAACCGCGTAAGGAACGCAAAATCCGGGAACATAACACCGATATGACGGAAACTAGGGCGGCAAGAGGGGAACAAAACACCAGGCATAAGGCCGAGCCTTCCACCCTTTACCAAGTATATAGATGCATTAATTAAATAAGAGATATTGTGATATCCCAACAATAACATCCATGTTCCAACAAGGAACAAACTTCAATCTTCACCTGCAACTAACAACACTATAAGAGGGGCTGAGCAAAGCGGTAACATAGCCAAACAACGGTTTGCAAGGACAAGGTGGGTTAGAGGCTTGGTTCAACAATATGGGCGGCATGATAAGCAAGTGGTAGGTATCGCAGCATATGCATAGCAAAAGAGGGAGCAACTAGCAAGCAAAGAGAGAAGTGATTTCGAGGGTATGGTCATCTTGCCTGAAATCCCGCAAGGAAGAAGAACGAGTCCATGAAGAAGACAAACGGACATAGTCGAACGGTTCCTCACAAACGCGACATTATCGGAACCAACCCGAAGAAGCCACACCGGAAAGAAGCAAACAATCATGGTAAACAAACACCACATAAGCATGGCATGATGCACAAACAATTATGATGCATGTCCGGTTTAATGAAGCATGGCATGGAAAAGTGCACAAACAACACTACAAGTTAAGTGGAGCTCAATATGCAACGGGTTGCATATTGACGGAGCACCACATGACTTATTTAGTTCTCTCTCAGTTATGTACCCAACAATATTAAATGTTGTTAAACATGGCAAGAGGTGAAACATGAGTAAAATACACAGTTAGGCATTTTAAATGAGGCCAGAAACAGCAACAACAATTCCGGTAAATCCCCACATACATTTAGCAAATTAAAGCAAACAACAATTTAAACATTTTAATTGTTGTTATCATGATGCGGATGACATGTGCAAGTTAATGCAATTTTATTAAAATTTGGCAAGCATATTATGAAGCATTTATCATCGTGGCGGAAATGAAAGGGGTGCCACGGCGACGATAACGAAACGGTGCCACGGCAACATTCTGGTTCCCGTTAACTCGATTGAGATACTGATGCAAAGGAGAAGTGTGCGGATGCGGGTCATGCGATAAACGGTGAGGTGCTCCCGGTTACCGGGTTCCCACGGGTTAGCGGCAAACAAAGAGGACCAAGCAAGAGACAACTCGGACACGATGCAAACACGAGCATAACATACAACACACATGCGTTCATTCACGGGCGTCGTCTCGATGGTTATACCTTCGAAGCATGCATTATCGAAACGGAACGAGTTCGGCGGTAGGGGTACACGTGTCGAAGGGGAATTAGTTGTTCACGGGGTCGTCATGGGAAGTAGCGGTTCTCGCGACGGTAGTTGAACTTGATGTTTGCGTTACACGGGTCTTCGGCGACGTTCATCGTACATGGTACGGAGTGGTACTTGCATCTTCGGACTTGACAAATCCGAGGGCTTCGGTGTTCACCGTTGAACTTGACGAAACCCACGATGACGGAGAGGTACGCGTCGGTCGTAGTAGTTTGGGCGGAGAGCGTCGTCGAACTTGGAGTTCTTCAGACTTGCTGGTCTCGTCGAAACGAAGGGGTACTTGGTACATTCCGCGTAGTCGTTCTTTGCGATGGAGTCGAACTTGACGTGTCCAGGGAATGCTCAGGTCGGTGGATGTACTTGGTCTTGCGGTTCGGAAGCCGATACAACGAGCTGCGGTTCATGGCGCTGGTCATGGGGGTTGGGGCGGTACTGCGGTGGCCAGCACTGCAGCAGAAGAAGAAGGAGGAGGTGCGGTAGAGGCGAGGGTAGATGCATCGGCGGCTAGATGGACTTGATGCAGCGGAGGTCACCCGCGGATTGACAGAACGGCGGCTTGATGGGTCACGACGATGGGGACTTGGTGCAGAACTGTTGCTGGTGGCGCTCGATGTCCCTGGCGAAGCGGCGGCCTCGGAGGTCCTGTGCTCCGGCGAGGTCGAGGAACTTGGCGACATAGACTTGGGGGCGCTGGTGACACTTGGCGCGATGCAGGGCTCTGGCAGCGCGGTCGACGAGCAGGAGAGGCGGTGTTGAGGACGACTGGTCCGGGCGGCGAGGCACTTGAGGGCGTGGGGGTCGGCCTGTAGGTGGCCGGAGGCTGGCCGGGGTGGCTGCCGGCGGCAAGGAGGAGGCAGAGGGGAACGGGACGAGGGCACGACGCTGGATCGGGGAAAAGGAGCGATGGGTGAGGGAGCGATGGGATCGGGAGGTGGGGGATCGGGCACCCTGGCGTTGTCGGTCCCTCTCTCTGTAGGATCGAAAGTATGTCTAGAGGGGGGTGATTAGACTACTTGACCAAATAAAAACTTAACCTTTTCCCAATTTTAGTTCTTGGCAGATTTTAGCTAATTTAGGACAAGTCAAGCAATCATCACATGATTCAAGCAAGCATGCAAAGAGTATATAGGCAGCGGAAAGTAAAGCATGCAACTTGCAAGAATGTAAAGGGAAGGGTTTGGAGAATTCTAATGCAATTGGAGACACGGATGTTTTTCCCATGGTTCGGATAGGTGGTGCTATCCTACATCCACGTTGATGGAGACTTCAACCCACGAAGGGTAATGGTTGCGCGAGTCCACACAGGGCTCCACCCAAGGGTAACGGTTGCGCGAGTCCACACAGGGCTCCACCCACGAAGGGTCCACGAAGAAGCAACCACCCACAAAGGGTCCACAAAGAAGCAACCTTGTCTATCCCACCATGGCCATCGCCCACACAGGACTTGCCTCACTAGCGGTAGATCTTCACGAAGTAGGCGATCTCCTTGCCCTTACAAACTCCTTGGTTCAACTCCACAATCTTGTCGGAGGCTCCCAAGTGACACCTAGCCAATCTAGGAGACACCACTCTCCAAGAAGTAACAAATGGTGTGTAGGTAATGAACTCCTTGCTCTTGTGCTTCAAATGATAGTCTCCCGAATACTCAACTCTTTCTCATAGGATTTGGATTTAGTGGAAAGAAGATTTGAGTGGAAACCAACTTGGGAAGGCTAGAGATCAAGATTCATATGGTAGGAATGGAATATCTTGGTCTCAACACATGAGTAGGTGGTTCTCTCTCAGAACATATGAGTTGGAATGGTGTGTGTGTTCTAATGGCTCTCTCCTCGAATGAAGAGGAGGTGGAGGGGTATATATAGCCTCCACACAAAATCCAACCGTTACACAGAGTTTTCCAATCTCGGTGGGACCAAATCAACAAACTCGGTCGGACCGAAAATGTAAGCCTAGTGACCGTTAGAGATTTTTGGTGGGAATGACATGCAACTCGGTAGGACCGATATGGTTAGGGTTTAGGCATAACGTAATCTCGGTGAGACCGATTACACAAACTCGGTGAGACCGAATTTGGTAATTAGCTAACCAGAGAGTTGGTCAGGCAAACTCGGTGGGACCGATTTGCTCTTTCGGTGAGACCGAGTGGAACTCGGTGAGACCGAAAAGTTACAAAGGGGAAACACTGAGTTTACATTGCAATCTCGGTGGGACCGATTCGCTCTTTCAGTGAGACCGAAAAGTTACGAAAGGGAAACAGAGAGTTTGCAATCCCATCTCGGTGAGACCGAGATCCTTATCGGTAGAACCGAATTGCTAGGGTTTGGCAGTGGCTAATGACAAGTGAAACTCGGTGGCGCCGGATAGGAAGAATCGGTAGGACCGAGTTTGGCTTAGGGTTTAGGTCATATGTGGATATGGGAAAGTAGTTGAGGGTTTTGGAGCATATCACTAAGCACATGAAGCAAGAGGCTCATTAAGCAACACCTCATCCCTCCTTGATAGTATTGACTTTTCCTATGGACTCAATGTGATCTTGGATCACTAAAATATAAAATGAAGAGTCTTGAGCTTTTGAGCTTGAGCCAATCCTTTGTCCTTAGCATTTTGAGGGTTCCACTTTCACATCCATGCCATGCCAATCATTGAGCTTTCCTGAAATAATCATCTTGGAATAGCATTAGCTCAATGAGCTATATGTTGTTATGAATTACCAAAACCACCTAGGGATAGTTGCACTTTCAATCTCCCCCTTTTTGGTAATTGATGACAACATATAGATCAGAGCTTCGACAAATGATAATAAGCATGAAATATATCGTCGCTTTGAGAAGTATGTGATAAGTAAGAGCTCCCCCTAAATTTGTGCATATTTAGAATTTGTTTTGGACTGCAAATGCACAAGGAGTTAGAATCATGGGTTACTCTTCCATGTCACATACATCTTGGTGGAGCGCTTAAAATGATAAGAATGAAATACATGCACTCATCACCAAGAATAGTGAATGATCACATAAGATAGATAAGATAATAGCATTCATCAAGCATTAAGTGTAGCTTATGATCAAACACATGATCATCAATGTCTCACAAGCATAGTATCTCAAGCACTCAAAAGCAAACAAGTTTGAAAAACCACCAAACAAAGCAAGAGAGAAAAGCAACACTCTCTCTCTCTCTCGAAGCCTATGATCTATACATCTTCTCCCCCTTTGGCAACAAGTTACCAAAAAGTTCCTAGAAAATGCATAGCACTAGATCGACGCTCAGGCTTGATCTTCTGGTGGTGGTGGAGTCCGGATCACTCCAAGGACGAAGGCTTCGGTAGATGCTGAAGTAGACGCTGGAGTTGGAGCTGAAGTAGATGCTGGAGCTGGTGGAACTGAGGCTGTGGCTGGTGCTGAGGTGGTGGCTCTGGTGTCAGCAACTGGCATGGTAGATGACCTCGGGCCTCGTGGCACTTGGGCAAAGGCATGAGTGGTGGTCCTGCCTCTCCTCTCCTGCATGTCCTCTTGGAGCTGCTCCACTGCAGACTGAACTTCCGTTACTTTGACATCCAAGTCATAGAACTTCTGTTCCATGATTCTCTCTAGGCTTTGCTGATTTCGAGTGAGGGTGGCCAGACTTTGCTCAATCCTCAGCGTGGATGCAATCAAGTAACCAAGCTGCTCTTGTTTGGTCTTCAAGAAGTACTCAGATGCCTCCTCTTGAGTTGGCATCTTGGCAGCTTTCTCCTTCCTTGCCATCTCCTTCTTTGCAAATGCTTGGGCAGATGACGGTTCATTTTCAGTCATGACAACTTCATTGTCCTCAAAATCTGGACGGATGGGCAAATGTTCCTTGTCCAATAAATATATGCCCGTGCCCATCTTGGAGTTGATGAGCTCCTGAATTTGAGGGGCATATCCGCAACTCTTCTTCTGATCTGCTGCAGTCCTTTTGATAGTTTCCACTACGAGGCTCATCACCTTGAACTTCTGAGGTACATCAAATACATGAAGGAGGTTGATAGCATGGCCTCTGATCATCTTGTGATCTCCAGACTTGGGCAGTAAGGTGTGCCTTAGTATCCAATTGATCGTTGGCAGTCCTGACAGAAGGTAGTGCACTGAGCCAAACTTGAAAGTATCAAGTGCTTCATTTGGGATCTCCTTGTACATATTGGACATTGAGTTGTGGTCCATCTTCTTCTTGGCATATATGTCCATGTCATCATCATGCTCCTCTGGGGCATTAATCCACTTTGCCCATTCCTCAATAGTGGATTGGTACCTCGTACCCTCAGACATCCATGTGATCGTCCCATCTGGATAAAAATGTAACGTGGAGTAGAACTGCATTATAAGCTCCTCATTCCACTTTGTGAGCTTCTGCCCAACAAAGTCAGCTACTCCACAAGCTATGAAGCTGTCTTGCACTCCAGGATAGTGCTCTTCGTTGTCCTTGATATATTGCCAATCAACCCATCGCATATCATAGACAATGGGCTTCTTATCTAGCAGCACTGTCTCATAAAAATCCTGCTGCTCCTTGGTGTGAAATCTGTAGTCCACGGCAGTCCTTCTCCTTGAAGCATACGGGTCTGCTTCTCTCCACTTCCTCAGCCCTGAATCTCTCCTGAGCTTCATGTCCTCAGCCACAGGATGAGCATCGTTGTGGCCTGGGATCTTGGGCTTTAGCTTTCTCAGGACATTCTCTTCCTCTTCTTCAGCAACAGTCTCAGGCACTGGGGCCTTGTTCTTCTCAGCTGCAGGAATGCTCCTTGTATTCCTCTTTGGTTTTGGCTTGGAGGCAGCTTTGGGCTTAGATGCAGTAGCCCCTGACCTTATGGCATCACCCATCAGCTTGGGTGCCTTGGGTGCTACTGCAGCTACCTCTTCTTCCTCTTCCTTGATGGAAGCTTTTCCTAGCACTCTGGCTACGGTCTTCTTGACCCTTTCCTTCCTCTTCTTGCCTTCTGCAGCAACTGGCTCTTGGGGAGTGGGCTTCTCAGTTGAGGCTCTTGCCTTTGACATGGGCTGCCTGCCTGCTGGCCTTTTGATTTTCAGCCCTGGCTTTGTGCCTTGAGCTGGTCAACTCTCTTGGAAGTGGCCTCTTCCTCTGCCACATAGTCTTCATCTTCGGAGTCTGAAGTTCTCTTTTTCCTCTGTCTCGTGGCAGCCTTTGGCAAGTTGCTAGGGGTGCTCCTGCTTCCCTCATCTGAAGAACTTGAGGGACAGTGCCCTCACTCATGTGCACCTGCTGCTCTGACATGTTTTGACAATCACTTTGATCAGACATGCTGCAAACTGACTGCTGACCCTGTGAACAGATTATAGATGAGGTAGAAAGGATGAGCATCACAAAATGCAGAGATTTTTGCAAAAGAATGATCCAAAAACTTAGTTTTAGTTTCCCACTGAAATCATCTCGGATCTACCGATTTTCAAACTCGGTGATACCGAAGCAGTTTTGGTACCTAAACTAGTGAACTCGGTAGGACCGAGTCACAGTTCGGTGGCACCGAGACTGCTAGGGTTTCACAGAGTTCCAAAATCGGTCACACCGATAAGTAATTCTCGGTCAGACCGAGTCTCACTTGTGCAATGGCATAAGCCAAATCGGTGGGACCGAGTTTTAAACTCGGTGGGTCCGAGATGGTTTCGGCGGAGACCTAAACCTAGAATTTTCGAATCAAACCAAATCTATGAGCGTTTTGACTAGATAGGAGTGTTTCAATCGTGGCAAGAATCATGAAGATCACAGTGTGCTAGGAATCAGATTGGAGAATAGCACAGAGATCAAGTCCATACCCTAGTTCGGCGGGGACTCGCTACGGCGGCAACGGCGGGGCAGAATTCCCGTTGACGGCGACGGAGACCAGCGACTGGAGGCGGCTGGCGGCGAGAAGACGATCCGGAGACCACGAGGGCAGAGCAGGCTATCGCGCGGGCGAAGGGGTTCAGAGAAATTTCCAAAATTTTGCCCGTGACTATATATAGCCCGACCCTGTCGGTGTGACCGAGTGGAACAACTCGGTGGCACCGAGATTCATAACTGCAAGCAGTTACTGAAACTCGGTGTGACCAAAAGGTTCAAATCGGTTTCACCGAGATCGAAAACCTAGATCAACTTAATGATCTCGGTAGGACCGAAAGTGGAGTATCGGTCAGACCGAGAATCATAAAGAGGTTTTGGAAGTTTAAGTCTATGACGAATCGGGGACTCCGAGCGCTCCTCACACAGAGTGGTTCGAATCTGACTTGATCAAATTTTGTGATGTAGCATGAATAGAGTTTGAGACGAGAAAAGCATAGATAGCTAGAGGAGGTTCTTAGGCATTCTTGTCCATCCACTTGGCAAAAAGAAATAAAGCCGAACAATCAAAACAACAAGTGGATGTCCTTGAACGAGTAAAACATGCAACCAGCATGCTCACACAATAAGATGGCAAATGAAATATGTGACAAGGCATGCACAACCAATTCTAGCATCTATCAAGCAATTTGCGATGACTAGGTCATCTATATATGAGTATATTGACTTAGGAGTCAAGTGAGAACACTTGATCATAGGTCATACTCATCGTTTAAGCTCAAGTGGGGTTACCACTTTTACATAAAGCATTGTTTTGTTCACATCTTTAGAGTTGCTTTAGCTCAAGTCTTAGAGTAAAGCTCCCCCTGGATGTGATATCCCCCCTAAGAGGGATGAATTAACCTTGGGTTTTGTCGATGATGACTTCATGTAGATATTAAAGATGTGGATGCTCAATGTTGATGTAGATCTCTTGGAGCTATCCATTTGAGTGAATTGCACTTTCAATACCTACATGGGTTAGTCCCACAAGGAACAAACAAGGATATCCATAGACATAGAGTGATGCACACACAAGATGATGTCCATCAAAACTTTTAGGTTACCTTGTCCCTTGTCTTACCAACAAGAGGGTTTGTGACTCCTTGAACTAGTGCAATATGTGGAAGTTGATTGCACTTGTTCTTGCCAAAATGATAAGAGTGAAGTATGTTGGCGGAGTCACCCTCGAGAACTCTCTAGTTCTTCTTCTTTTGGATCCACACCATCTTGATGGGAATCCTTGGAGTTGTAGTCGTACTTGATGAAGTGGAACTTGAAGTAGTCTTGGGAATCCACTTGACTAAGGTCTTTGTAGCTTCTCCAAATGCATCAATTTCCTCTTGAAGCTTGTCCTTGCCTTTTTGCTTGTAGTCTTGTGGTGGAAGATCATCTTGAGCTTGTGTCCACTTGAAAGAAGTATCATACTTCTCTTGTTGAGGAATAAACTTTGTCTTGGGGTATTGATCTTCTTCCCACTCAACTCCATTGGCATTGAACTTTCGTTCAAAACCAACACCTTGATTCTTCCGGTGCATTCCTTGCTTGCGCACAATTTCCTCGAATTGCTTACTCCCAGCAAGGCTTTTGTACACTCCTTTCTCTATAATTCCCTTCAATAAACTATTTTCTTGCTCAAGTGTAACTTGGCTAAGAGAATCATTAGTGGAATCAAGAGAACTACTAGAAGCAACAATATTGGATTTAACATGATCATTGTTACTGCTAGAGGAAGAATCTTTCTTGTTACTAGACTTGACTTGAGGCATGTAAGTGGATAAGAGTAAACGCTTGGCAATGTAAGAAGAACTTTTCTTGCGGAGATCATCATTGATTGCTTTTAAGAACTCATGCTCTTGCTCAAGATTGAGCTTCTCAAAGCGTAATTTCTCATGAGCTCTTAAAAGTTCTCGATGATCTTCGAAGATGGTTTCATGAGCTAACTTAAGAGTGTTTAGTTCTTTAGTTAGGGCCTCAATCTTCTCCTTATCATTGTCATTCGTTTTATCTTGATTAGCATGTTTAATTGACATTTCATCATACTATTCATCACTAGAGTTGTCAATAAGCAAATCATCACCTAACAAGTCATCTTCATCACTATTGAAATCAACATACTCGGGGTGTGTTACCTTAGGACCTTTGGCCATGAAGCATCTTCCAATTCTTCATTTGGTGAGTCAAATATGTCGTAGGAGTTGGTTGACACAAGTGCTAGACCGGCAACACCTTCATCTTGAGTATCTTCGGAGTCGGAGTGATAACTTCTCTCGGAGTGGCTGTCGGAGTCGGAGCCGAATACCCATTCACCAACATGAGCTTGATGTCTTCGTCTTGTGTAGCTTCTTGATGATTTTTCCTTCCTTTCCGAATCCTTGCTTCTCCGTGAGTATCTTCGTTCATAACGATCATCTCTACTCCTTCTCTCTCTTGGTGATGATTCTTTGCTTCTTCTTTTTGGAGAATCTTCTCTTCTCTTGTAGGGAGCCGTACACTCATTGTAATAGTGTCCGGGTCTTCCACAATTGTAGCAGTTTTGCTCTCGACTAGAAGATCTTTTGTCATTGTAGGACCTTGACTTGAAGTTTCTATCTTTGCTTCTACTCTTGTAGAACTTGTTGAAGTTCTTCACCATTAAGCTCAATTCTTCATTGAAGTCTTGTTTCTCACTTGATGATGTAGGGGCTTCACACGAGGCTTTATAGGCACCACTTGATTTGTTGTGAAGTTCCTCTTTATCCTTAAGTGACATCTCATGAGCAACAATTCTTCCAATCACCTCCGTTGGCTTGAGATCTTTGTAATTTGGCATCATTTGGATCAATGTGCACACGGTATCAAATTTTCCATCCAAGGCTCTTAGAATCTTCTTGATGATGAATCTATCGGTCATCTGTTCACTTCCTAAGCCGGCAATCTCATTTGTGATGAGAGCAAGCCTAGAGTACATTTCAGCGACACCTTCACCATCCTTCATCTTGAACTTGTCAAGTTGGCTTTGAAGCATATCCAACTTGGATTCCTTGACGGAGTCGGTACCTTCGTGCATATCAATCAAAGTGTCCCAAATTTCCTTTGCATTCTCAAGACGGCTGATTTTGTTGAATTCTTCGGGGCACAATCCGTTGAAGAGAATATCACAAGCTTGAGCATTGTATTGCAACATCTTCAACTCATCCGCGGTAGCTTCATGGTTTGGTTCTCTCCCATCAAAGAAGTCACCTTGCAAACCAACACACACAATAGCCCAAACGGCGGGGTTATGTCCAAGAATATGCATTTCCATTTTATGCTTCCAACTAGCAAAATTAGTACCATCAAAGTAAGGACCTCTACGGTGATAATTTCCCTCGCTAGATGCCATACTCTCCTAGGTTGTGAAACCAAGGCTATGACCACCAAAAGCTAAGGAGATCAAAGCAAATGGAGACCAAAGCTCTGATACCACTTGTAGGATCGAAAGTATGTCTAGAGGGGGGTGATTAGACTACTTTACCAAATAAAAACTTAACCTTTTCCCAATTTTAGTTCTTGGCAGATTTTAGCTAATTTAGGACAAGTCAAGCTATCATCACATGATTCAAGCAAGCATGCAAAGAGTATATAGGCAGCGGAAAGTAAAGCATGCAACTTGCAAGAATGTAAAGGGAAGGGTTTGGAGAATTCAAACGCAATTGGAGACACGAATGTTTTTCCCGTGGTTCGGATAGGTGGTGCTATCCTACATCCACGTTGATGGACACTTCAACCCACGAAGGGTAACGGTTGCGCGAGTCCACACAGGGCTCCACCCAAGGGTAACGGTTGTGCGAGTCCACACAGGTCTCCACCCATGAAGGGTCCATGAAGAAGCAACCACCCACAAAGGGTCCACGAAGAAGCAACCTTGTCTATCCCACCATGGCCATCGCCCACACAGGACTTGCCTCACTAGCGGTAGATCTTCACGAAGTAGGCGATCTCCTTGCCCTTACAAACTCCTTGGTTCAACTCCACAATCTTGTCAGAGGCTCCCAAGTGACACCTAGCCAATCTAGGAGACACCACTCTCCAAGAAGTAACAAATGGTGTGTAGGTAATGAACTCCTTGCTCTTGTGCTTCAAATGATAGTCTCCCCAACACTCAACTCTTTCTCATAGGATTTGGATTTAGTGGAAAGAAGATTTGAGTGGAAAGCAACTTGGGAAGGCTAGAGATCAAGATTCATATGGTAGGAATGGAATATCTTGGTCTCAACACATGAGTAGGTGGTTCTCTCTCAGAACATATGAGTTGGAATGGTGTGTGTGTTCTGATGGCTCTCTCCGCGAATGAAGAGGAGGTGGAGGGGTATATATAGCCTCCACACAAAATCCAACCGTTACACAGAGTTTTCCAATCTCGGTGGGACCGAATCAACAAACTCGGTCGGACCGAAAATGTAAACCTAGTGACCGTTAGAGATTTTCGGTGGGACTGACATGCAACTCGGTAGGACCGATATGGTTAGGGTTTGGGCATAACGTAATCTCGGTGAGACCGATTACACAAACTCGATGAGACCGAATTTGGTAATTAGCTAACCAGAGAGTTGGTCAGGCAAACTCGGTGGGACCGATTTGCTCTTTCGGTGAGACCGAGTGGAACTCGGTGAGACCGAAAAGTTACAAAGGGGAAACACTGAGTTTACATTGCAATCTCGGTGGGACCGATTCGCTCTTTCGGTGAGACCGAAAAGTTACGAAAGGGAAACAGAGAGTTTGCAATCCCATCTCGGTGAGACCGAGATCCTTATCGGTAGAACTGAATTGCTAGGGTTTGGCAGTGGCTAATGACAAGTGAAACTCGGTGGCGCCGGATAGGAAGAATCGGTAGGACCGAGTTTGGCTTAGGGTTTAGGTCATATGTGGATATGGGAAAGTAGTTGAGGGTTTTGGAGCATATCACTAAGCACATGAAGCAAGAGGCTCATTAAGCAACACCTCATCCCTCCTTGATAGTATTGGCTTTTCCTATGGACTCAATGTGATCTTGGATCACTAAAATATAAAATGAAGAGTCTTGAGCTTTTGAGCTTGAGCCAATCCTTTGTCCTTAGCATTTTGAGGTTCCACTTTCACATCCATGCCATGCCAATCATTGAGCTTTCCTGAAATAATCATCTTGGAATAGCATTAGCTCAATGAGCTATATGTTGTTATGAATTACCAAAACCACCTAGGGATAGTTGCACTTTCACTCTCTCTGGCGGCGCGAGAAGGGAGACAGGAAGGAGGGGATCGAGGAAAAGGCTAGCGAGTAGGGGGGAATGAGGAGATCGGGCAGGCCTCTTGGGCCGGCTAGGTCAGGCCGTAGGAGTTGGGCCTAGGGACTGGGCCGGCTGGACTAAGCTGAACTCCTCTCTCTCATTCCTCTCTTACTCTTTTCCATATTAAATCAAACAGAAAAAGAGGGAGAAAAGAAAGAGAAGGTAGGGGTGGAATCTGGGCTCGAGGACAATTTTCCCGGACTCATAAAAATGTGCACGGTCCATGAAAAATAGGAAAGGCAAGATTGAAAGATGTAATTCAAACTCGTTTGAATTTAATTCAAAAGGGTTTGAACTAGGGCTTGGTTATAGAGTGTCCAAAAATGTCCGGATTTTTGGTGGAGCTCCGGAAAATGACGAAAGAATCTACGGACTAAGTTCGAGGCCAAGGGTTGTGAAAACAAAGGCATTAGGATTTTTGCCAGTGTGTTATGGCGAATTTAAATTTAAAGAAATATTGAATATAGCTCCCTACTATCGGGAGGATATGTTATAAAGAGAAGTCACTCTTCCCTCGATTTAAATGGACTGAAAATCCATGCAATTTATTTAGTTGAGATGCAGAAGATTTATGAGATGATGGCATGATGACATGATGCAATGCACATGATGCAATGATGAATGCAATGTACCAAACAAATCACACGACGAAACCCGAAAACCTTGGAAGGCATCTGAAGCTCCGGTCTTGGGGCGTTACACAAAGGCCCTGGGCCTCTTCCCCAAATATTGAGCGGGAAGGGCGCCAACAATTGGCCATTTTGAAGGGGAACATCTGGTACACTTATCCTAACTAAAGTTGGTCCTCGCCTGCCAAAGACTCTGGTGGTGACACTGGCTTGGGCTCCACAATGACTTCCTCCCTGCCGTTGGACTGGTCTTGGTCTCGTTGCACCGAAACAGGTGCCTTTGCTTGATGCTCTCGCCTGCGCTTGCTCCCTTTGCACCAAAGAGGAAAGGAGGACACTGCGCGGGCTGGCGCCCGCCTAGCGCCCTTGGTCGTCATGGCTTGCGTCACGGGCACCTCGTGAGGTACCCCACCTTGATCTCTCCGCCTCCTCGCGAGCCAGCCTGATGAGGCCGTGCCTGAGGAAGCTCCATGTCGTCCGCCCCGCGAGGCTTGGCCCCTCGCGAGGGTCTTGGGTCTGTGTTGATGAAGATGGGCCATGCTGGGCCCCCTTTGAGCCATGCCGCAGGCCGCAGGCAGGCAAGTCTGGGGACCCCCGTTCCCAGAATGCCGACAGTAGCCCCCGGGCCCAAGGTGCACCCAGACTTGGCCGTGCAGGGAGGCGAAAGGGTAGGGGTGAAGCGCCGCGGGCCCTAACAGCCTGCGACCTTGGGCGCCGCGTGGCGGTTGACTGGACGTGGGCGTCTCCACAACCGTGCGAGTTGATAAGGAGCGGCATCTGCCTAGGCTTTGCCTTTTCTTTCTCCGGTTGCTGCTCAGATCCCCTTTCTTGCGCCTCTCCTTCCTTCCTCCAAAATTTCCAGATCTACTCCGACCGCGTGACCTAGGAAGCCATGGCGCCTCGTTAGTCCCTGGCCGGAGCTTGGTACTCGTCTTCCCTGGACTCACCGAACGTGTCGGAGGCAAGCCTCGCCCGGTTGCGCCGGATGGTGGCGGCGCAGGGCATCGGCGGGGCGAAGGTGTTCAAGGCCAACTCCGCCACCCCTGAGGGCCAAGGGAGCACCTTCTATCCGTTCTTTGTAAGCGCCATTGCTGCTGGCCTGGTGCCTCCCTTCTCCGAGTTCTTCTTCTTTGTCCTCCGCCATTATAAGCTACAGGCTCTGCATCTCCACCCCAACTCCGTCCTTCTCCTGGCAATCTTCGCCTATTACCGCGAGGCTCACGTAGGGGTGCAGCCCTCGGTGGCCTTGCCGCGCCTCTACTTCTACCTCCGGACCTCTCGCGGTCCTACTTCCGCGTGCGCGAGCTTCATCGTGTACGGTGGCGCCATTGCCATTTCGAACCCCGAGAAAAGGATTGAGGGCTTCAAGAGCAAGTGGGTCTTGGAAGATGCTGGGCGCATCCACCCTCGGCTGATCTTGCCCATGGAGCAACCCACGAGCTCCAGCGATTGGGGTCGAGTGGAGCTCGTGGACACCCGCGCGAAGCTGGTGTTGGAGAAGATGGACGCGGATCTGAGGTCGGCCAACATGGCGGCGGCGAAGCTGACCGGCGCGTCACTGCTGAGGGAATTCCTGGAGCACCAGCTGGCTCCGCTTAGGCAGTACTCACTTCCGATGTGGAGGCCCCATCCGAGCCCCGCGGCCTTGGCCGACGGAGATCTGGCCGCGGTCCTCCAATCTTTGGTCAGAGGCGATGTGGCGAGGTTGCAGGGCGCTCCTACGCCCTTGTTCCTCCGCAACGACTAGGAGCAGGTAGTGGAGTCCATGCCCGTCTTCAACGGGGACGGGCCCGTGCCCATGGAGACTCCCGGGGAATCGGTGGACGTGTCCTCCGATGACTCCAGCGAAGAGGAGGAAGGAGGGGAGCGGGAAAAAGGGCCTGACTCTGAGGCGACTGACGGAGAGTCGAGGGCTCCCCTCCCCCAGTGCAGGTCCCGCATTCTCCGCCTCTCTCCGAGCGATGACGATGAGGATGATGACGAACGGGATGGCAGGAGCTTGCCCCCGATCCCGAAGAAGGACAGGACCGGGCTGATCTCCCGCGGGTCTGCCCCGGCCCCGAGGCAGACCGCAGACGCGCCTTCCGCTTCCAAGCTTCCCGAGGTTGACCCTTCCAGCCGGCTTTCAGGCTTCAAATTTGGTCGGAGGCCGCTTGAGCTTACTGGCGATGACCCGTAAGCGCTTGATTCTTGTCTTTATTTCTTGTTCTGCTTCTGAGGCTTGACGTCCGCATCTCTTGGATAGGCTGGCGCCCGCAGCAAAGAAGCCGAAGGGAGCTCCTGAGGTTCCATCCGTGGCAGCGCCTCTGCCCACGAAGGAAGGTGACCGTGACGCGCGGGCTACTCCTGCCCGGTCGTCCTCGCGAGGCCTGGTTGAGCCGGCTGGGGCGAGCTCAGCCCCCATGGCCCAAGTGACTCCCGAGGTGCCTTTGCCTGCTGCCGCCACTACAGCCGTTGGGGCGCAGCAGGCTTTGCCTCAGGATGCTGTGGTCACGCTGCCGCCTTCTCCTCCTACTCCACCGACTGCTGTCTCTCCGACTCCTCCTGCCGTTCTGGATTGTGCTGCTGCTGAGCTGGACCGGCTATGGCAGGATCTTCTTAGTGCCGACCCTCGCTTGGTGGCCGGGCGCTTGGAGCTGGCTTCAGGATGGATTCGCTCCGACGCTTCGATTCGGGCGGCGCTGGTCCAGGCCTGGACGGCTTGCAATGAGGAGAGTCAGGCCGTCCTTGAGGCAAAGGCTGCTCGTGACGCAGCCCTGGGGGAGGTGGTCGACGTCCGTGGTTGCTGCAAGGCGCTGGAGGACGAGCTGCAAGGCCTACGGGACCAGCTCGCGAAAGAGGTCCGCCTTCGCCAAGAGCAGGAAGAAGGCATGAAGGCTCGCGAGGCGGCCGTCGAGGGCCGGGAGGCCAAGCTCAGGAAGCGCCGCGACCGCCTAGGCGCGCTGGAGCAGGAGCTGGGGGCGAGGAAGGTCGAGCTGGACGACAAGGCCCAAGTTCTTGCCGAGGACCGCATGGCCTTCGCGGAGATGGAGGTGAAGGCTCGCTCCTCGCTGAGGACGCTTTACGACAGCAGCCTGGAGAGCCCGCTGGCTGGTGCCGAGGACGGCCCCATCAAGCTGCTTCCCTTCCTGGTTCGTGCTCTTGAAGATGTCGCCCTTGGCCTTGGCCCCACGGCCGAGGCCGAGGCGCGTGTCCTGTCTTCTGCAGCGCTGACGCGGGTCCTCACCCACATCTACCTTCGCGATCCCGGCGTCGACCTCGACAGCCTGCTGGAGCCAGTAAGCAGTGAGCGTGCCACTGCCGCTGCCGAGGCCGTGAAGGGTCGCGCGGAGGCTCTGCTGGGGAAGTTCCGGGCCTTCAGCACCAAGATGAAGCAAGGCGCTGCCGACCCCGCTGCTCCATGAGGCGAACCCACTCCGCGCTGCTCAATCACCGACAAGTGACTCCGTTGTGGCTCCTATCCTGCCTTTAATTCCTGCACATGTGTCATGCCTCGGGGAGGCGTTTAAACTTGCGTTTGGCATTGAGATAACAGTGTGGACTGTAATATTTGCTTTTGAATTCCTTGAAATTTACGCTTTTCCTTCCTACTTGCTTATGTTCTACGCCGGCAGAGCCTGGCCCCGCGCATACCTCAGCCGCCGTTAGCCCCGACCGGAAACCAGGACGGGACCAAGGAGTGAGGGGCTACGTGACAAGTTAGGGTCCTGAGTTGCGATGCTCAGGAGTCCCCCTTGGCGCATGAACAGCAAGTAGGGAGCTGTGATGTGGGTGGATCTACCATTCTACGTCTGCAGGGCCTGGCCGCGCGCATACCTCAACCACCGTTAGCCTTTCAGAACTAAGGAGTGAGGGGCTACGTGACCAGTTAGGCTCCTGAGTCGCGATGCTCAGGAGTCCCCCTTGACGCTCAAACGGCCTTCGTACCTTGGCTCCGCTCGGGAAGAGATGCGCGACGAACCAGGCCTGGGGGGCCTGGCTGGGTGGCGTGCGTCTGGGCGTGACCCAGGCGCAGCCCCCGTGCCCAGCCCCGTCGTGCGGCACTCCCAAGGGGAGGCGTTACGATGAGGCTAGACACTGAGCTCTGGACTCCCTGAGGTTGATGCGGCCCGGGGGCCGCCCTCAGTTGTTTATCACCAGTGCGGAGCATAGCACTTCCGTATGTGTACGGGCATAGCCGCTCCTCGGCGGTGTCGTCAGCCAGCGCGGAGCATGGTGCTTCCACTGGTACGTGGGAGGGGGCTCCCCTCCGGGAGGAGCCCCCGGGGCGTGTACAGCCCCGCCCTGACATGTGGCTGGCACGGTAGGGCCTGGCGAGGTGTATCCGGGCACCCGTGAGCTAGCGCGGGACTCGCGGGGCCCTACCTCTAGGCGGGTTGCGCCTGGCACTGGGCCTTATCTTGTGATGTGTCCCTGCAAACTTGGTTAGATGCCGGCACTCTATGTCGTCGGGTCCCGGCCCTCGAGCTGGTCTCAGCCGTCGCTGGTATGCCAGGTCGCGATGCCATGGACAAGGCCAGAGGGTGAGGGCTGGAGAGCCAGTAAGATCGCTGAGTCGCGATGCTCAGGTACCCCCCCCCTTTAATGTGCAAGTGGTCGGCATGGAGAAGAAGAGGTGCCGTGGAGAGGCATCAAATAATCAAGCATGTTGGGTCGAACGCATAGCCGGAAATAAACGCAAACGGGATACATGCCGCTGGGTCTGGCCCGAGCGACTTGGGGATGATGCAGCCCGTGGGGCGCCCCCAGCAAGGTAAGCTAACAACATGAAATAAAAGGGATACATGCCGCAGGGACGGACCCACGCGGCCTGGGAATAATGCAGCCCCGGGGGGCGCTCCCAGCTGGAAATGAAACTTGAAAGATGTCACCTGATGATGTTGAGGATGAAGGAGTGTTGGTGTAGCTGACTCGGTGGGCTGCGGAAGCCGATCCTCACGAGCCCCCAGGGCTGCAGAACACCTGGCCTCTTGAGCCTCCATGATGCCCCTCATGAGGCGCTAGTACGTGGCAGCCGCGTTCGGCAAGTCGTAAGGCATGCAAACGTAGCTGTGGGGTGGACCTTCGTAGCGCCCCACTCGCGAGGGCTAGAGGCGCTCCAGAGAGGTGACTCAATTGAGCCCCGGTATGTCGATGCAGACGCGCAACCCACCATCCTCGCCTGGATGGGGAGCCACAGCTAGTAGGCGGCAGCCGCCTCTCATGACTCTTGACCCCTGTAGGTCCTGAATGGCCTTGCCGACGAACTCCTGAGGGTCTGGCCCTCCTTGCCTTACTCCTTCTTGAGGGAAACGTGCTTCGAAACACGCCTCCATGTGGTGCCCAAGCGCCTCCCTCGTGACCTTAGCCAGGTCGGTGGCCCTCCAGGGAAGAGCCCCCGAGCCCTGCCTGAGGAGGGCGCCGGGCGCACTTTCCTATGCGATGGAAGGAGGTTTCCCCTGGGCAGGCGTGGGCCCTGAGGGGCCTGCCTCCTGAGTGGCCGGGCCGTACGATGTCTTCTTCTTCTTGGGGGCGGTCTCGGGAAGCCTCCTGCTTCTGCGATCCGGGTCTTCTAGTGATGCGGCCTGAAAGGCTCGTTCCAGGGAACACACCGCGTCCTTCTCTTCACAGGGCACTGTGATGACTCTGCCACTTCCTGTCATCTTGAGGACGTTGTAGCCGTGGTGAGTCACGACCATGAACTTGGCCGGCGCTGGGTACCCAAGGATGGCATTGTACGGCAGGAGAATGTGGGCGACATCGAAGTCGATGAGCTCGGTGCGGTAGTTGTCGCGTGCCCCGAAGGTGACAGGGAGGCGGACCTGCCCAATCGGGACCGTGGAGCCGTCGGTAACTCCGGAGAAAGGCTTGGTTGGCTGAAGCTGGTTGTAGGGCACTTGGAGATTGTTGAATGTTTCCACGGACAGGACGTTGAGCCCTGCCCCACCATCGATGAGGGTCCTGGTGACCACCACGTTGCTGATGACTGGGGAACAAAGCATCGGGAGGACTCCGGCCGTGGCCGCGCACTTGAGCTGATCTGGTGAGCTGAACGTGATGGCGCACGCCGACCACCTGAGAGGGCGCGTGGCTTCCAGCTTGGGGAGGACTTCACTCACTTCGCGGGCGAACTGCTTGAAGATGCGTTGAGAGGCTGGGGCTTGAGCCCCGCCCAGGATATAGGCGACCGTGCGCGGCTCCTGGAAGCCCCCAGCCCCCTCATCCTGATGGCGGTCCTCATTTCTCCTTGGCTGCGGTGGTAGTGGAGGGAGGCCTGCGTTGCCTTGCGGGCGATCCTCGCGAGGCTGATCCCTCCAGTCTCCCTCGCGAGGCGGGTCTTGCCAGCGATCCTCGCGAGGTCGATCGCGCCACCCCTCGCGCGGGCAGCGGTCTTCCCAGCGTCCTGCGTTCCTTACTCCTCCTCGACCGTAGCCCCGGTCACCGCGGTCGGGGCAATGGCCGATCCTTCCTTCTCGCACGGCTCGGAGCTCTTGACACTGGTTAGTGTTGTGGGCTCGGAGCCCCCTTGCGCTTCACATCCTTGGCCTTGGGCTTCTTCTCTTCTGGGTCTGCGGCAGGAAGCTCGAGGAGGGAGAGACGCCCTTCATCAGCCCTGGCACACTTGGTTACCAAGTTGAACAACTCCAAGGAAGTGCACAGGTCTTCATGCATCGCCAGCTCCTCCTTCATCTTGACATCGCGCACGCCGTCGGAGAAGGCTGAGATGATGGCCTCCTCGGTCACCTTGGGAATCTTGAGGCGTGTGTTGTTGAAGCGCTGGATGTACTTCTGCAGGGTCTCTCCGGGTTGTTGCTTGATGCGGCACATGTCGCTCACGGCGGGTGGCTGGTCGCGAGTACCTTGGGAGTTGGCGATGAAGTGGGTGCGCATCTCGTCCCATGAGGAGATCGTGCCTAGAGCCAGGTTCAGGAGCCAGGTGCGGGCCCCGTCCTTGAGCGCCATGGGAAACCAGTTCGCCATGACCTTCTCGTCTCCGCTGGCAGCTTTGATGCCCAGCTCATAGAGCTGGAGGAACTCCACAGGGTCGGCCGTGCCGTCGTTACGAGGAGGCAGGTCTGGCTTGAACTTCCCGGGCCACGTGACGCTGCGTAGCTCGGTGGCGAAGGCGCGGCAGCCTGCTGTGGCCACGGGAGGCCTTGGGTGACGGAGAGCTTGGTCTTGCATGTCCCCACGCGCTGTAGCCGGGAGCAGCGCGGGATCTTGACGTACGGGAGCAGGAGCATGGTCGCCATGTGCTGGAGCAGGGAGCGCCCGGGCAACTTCTTGCGGGCGAGGGACTTCTTGGCAGCTCTGCTCTTGCCGCGCTGGCACCTGGCGGAGCGGGTTCCGCCCAGGGGCCACGCGCCTTGGAGCCATGGCGCCTTCTTGAGGAGGAGGCGGCCGGGGCGCCACCGGAGCTTCGTCGCCCGCGCGGGGCGGGGTGCGGTGCAGCGGAACGAACGGCGTAGGAGAGCCCTCTGCGGCGCAGACGAGCTCGACGACATGGTCGAGCCATTCTTCGTAGACGTTGTCGACGGGACGGTAGCGCAGGAGCTCGTTTGCCGCGATGAGCGCAGCTCGAGCCTCCATGGGCGCGCGGAGCGCGTGGGACGAAGAACCAGCTGGGGTGAGCGAGGGAGTAGCGGTGCGGCCGTCTTGCCGCACGGACGGATGCTGAGATGACGCTTGCCGCTCGCCCCCCGCCGGGCCGGTGGCGGCGTTGACGGCAGGTGACGGGGAACGGCGAGGACGCCCGCCGACAGGAGCCGTCTGGGCGATGCGGGAAGCGAGAGCGGCCCGGCGCTCGGCGCGGGCCGACAAGCGTCATACATGGACGCGATGGTCGGAGGAGAACGGGGTGGTGGAAGACGAATTCCGGCGCACCCCTACCTTGCGCGCCAATTGTCAGATTTCGGGTTCCGGCAGATCCTTGAGGTTTGAACACTGGGGTGCGCGCAGAGATTTCGCCTTCTACCTACCTGCACCCCTCCGCCTCGCGAACATCTAAGCTATGGAAAGAACATCACAAGAGACACAGGGTTTATACTGGTTCGGGCCACCGTTGTGGTGTAATACCCTACTCCAGTGTGTGGTGTGGTGGATTGCCTCTTGGGCTGATGATGATGAGCTATACAAGGAAGAACAGCCTCGCGAGGGTCTGCTCCTGGCTGGGGCGATGAACTGCTAGCAGGAGTTCAGTCACCCTTCTCTCTCTCTCTTTTCTCCGATTGCGATCCTAGCTAGTTTCTGGGTTGGCCGATTCTCTATCCTTCTACCCGGTGGGTGGCTAGTCCTATTTATAGGCAAAGACCCTGGACCTCTTCCCCAAATATTGAGCGGGAAGGGCGCCAACAATTGGCCATTTTGAAGGGGAACATCTGGTACACTTATCCTGACTAAAGTTGCTCCTCGCCTACCAAAGACTCTGGTGGTGACACTGGCTTGGGCTCCACAATGACTTCCTCCCTGCCGTTGGACTGGTCTTCGTCTCGTTGCACCGAAACGGGTGCCTTTGCTTGATGCTCTCGCCTGCGCTTGCTCCCTTTGCACCAAAGAGGAAAGGAGGACACTGCGCGGGCTAGCGCCTGCCTAGCGCCCTTGGTCGTCATGGCTTGTGTCACGGGCACCTCGTGAGGTACCCCGCCTTGATCTCTCCACCTCCTCGCGAGCCAGCCTGATGAGGCCGTGCCTGAGGAAGCTCCGTGTCGTCCGCCCCGCGAGGCTTGGCCCCTCGCGAGGGTCTTGGGTCTGTGTTGATGAAGACGGGCCGTGCTGGGGCCCCTTTGAACCACGCCGCAGGCCGCAGGCAGGCAAGTCTGGGGACCCCCGTTCCCAGAACACCGACACTAGTGTCCGGCTCCGCTGCCTGAAGAACCGGTCATCCCGCATCTAGCGAAGATGCTAGTGTCAACGCCTTATAAGGCACCGGAGAAGAAGGCCAAGAAGAAGGCTAAAGGGGTCAAGAGTGGCCCCCGTCGCAAGGGCACTTCGGACGTGACGTTCGAAGATGACGAAGCCAATTCCTCTGTTCCTGAGGACAATGGCGAGGAAGAGGAGGAGGAAAAACAACCCCCCCCCCCTGAGGAGAGGAAGAAGAAGAGGGCGGCTTCGGCGCATCCGGAGGCGGAAACGCCCAAGAAGGGGAAGAGCGTCCGGTAGTCAACACCGCATGGGACGATGACAGCAGTCCGGAGAGACGCCCCCGCACTAAGCTCCAGGCCACATTGTAAGTGACACGTCTCGCTCATGCGCACATCCGACCCTTTCTCTTCTTTATCATGACATAGTTAATTGTGCTATTGTAGTCTGGCCCGCGACCTTATCCAGCGATCCTCATCTGGAGGTTCGTTGGCTCCGTCAGAGATGGCGAGCATGTCGCCACCGCCTGCTTATTCCCCCGGGGGCAGGGACGACACCAAAGTGTTATCCAATGGGAACGCTCCGAACCGGGAAGGAGTCCAGGACGTTGTCCGGGAGGCGCCACAAGGCGAGACCTCCGCTGCCGTACAGATGGGAGAGCCGATCACCATGGTGATTGGCGTAGAGGGCCGCATCCAGTTCGGCCCTCAGCCCAATACGATTCCGGAGGCCCATATGGCTTCGGAGTTTGGCGAGCAGCCCCCTTTGAAGGAGGGGGATGCGCCGCTTCCACCGGTGGCCCTTGCCCATCCAGGGGCACCAGATAACCTGATGGAGGCGCTCCGAGGCGCCTCTATTGTGAACAAGCACCATATCCATATGGGTGCGATGATCGAGAAGATTCAGTCCGCCAAGAGTGGACTGAATGAAGCCTGCAACAGCCTGTTGATAGGTTTTGAGGTAAGAAAGAGAGAAACCCAATGTAGCCAATAGCCCCTGAGACACTGCTCGGTGTTCGGCAAGAAGAACCGGACAGAGGATCAATCTATTCTTGTAGGAGACTAACATAATATGTATGAATAAGTAGGCGTCATTGTTGGCCACAACCTCCCATGCTGCCGAAGTCTCTGAGCTGAGGCGGAGGCTGGAGCGGACCGAGAATGAGCTCGACGAGGTTAAGGTTCGGCTCCAGGAGAAGAAAGGTGAGTGACGACTTGTTGTGTGTTTAGAAAGGATAGGCGTTGTATATTGACCGCTATATCATGATATGTGCAGGAGCCGCGACCGTGGTTGAGGCCCTAAAGAAGGCCCTGGCGAGGCTGAGGAGAAGGTTGTCCAGCAGCAAGCTGCCCGTAAGAAGTCCAAGGCCTGGGTCAAAGAGATCCAGCAGGAGCTCCAGGATGCGGTCAAGAAATGCAAAGCCTTGGAGCATGATGCATCGGTTCAAGGGACCGAACTCGCCAAGGCTCGTCAGAGCGCGGAGACGGCACAGAATGAGGCGCAGGCTGCCCTCTAGGAGATCTAGGAGGCCAAGAAGATCACGGCGGGTAAGGCATTTAAGATGCAAAGCAAGTATGCGGAGAAGCAGTACCTTTAACTTACCCGGGTTCGGAGTTCCCTAGGAGCTTTTGCGGTTTTACCATACAGTGTATCAGATGCCGCGGAGTTCTACTGAGCCGGAGGAGGGGGTTCTACGGAGAAGCTATTCTAGTCGCAGTATGCGGCGCTAGAGTATCCCGTGTCCTTCACCGATCAGCTGAAACAACTGGTGGAGCTGCATAGGGTGGCCGAACTAGCCATGAAGAATTTCATAATCCGGCTATGGCCAGCCGAAGCTATGCCAAGCAGCTACTTCGGACTCGTGAGGCGGATGGTGAACGCCTGTCCTCGGCTGGATGTCGTTAAGCGCTCGGCCCGCATTGAAGGTGCGCGCATGGCCTTCTCCTGTTGCAAGATGTGGTGGGCGAAGATGGACGCCGTCGAGGTGACTAGAGGGCCACCGGAGGGCAAGGAACACCGCACACCCGAACGGTACTTTGCTGATGTCCTGGAGGGGTCTCGCCTTGCGGCAGCACAATGTTCGCAGGACATTGTATTTGAATAAATGTATTCATGTTGCCTTTTCCTAGTATTATGATAACAAAGGCTGTTTTGTAATGTAATTTTGTTATGCTTTCAATTGTTTCCTCCTGTGCGGCCACATGTTGTATGTAATCTGAGTGTTGGCCAGTCGTCGGCTTCTGCACTCACGTAGGTAGTACGGAGGTATTCGGGATGGAATCTAAACAATCTTGATCCAATTGTATGGTCCTTGAAGCAGTTGTTTAGCGCAACGAACAAGGCAATCATACTGTACGGCTTAAACGCCCTCACTTAGCCATAGGAGTTTTATAATAAAGCGTAGGTGCAGCCCCTGGTCCAAACCAGGGTGCTGTCAGCATCTGATCGTGAAGTGCCGATCTTTCGCATAATGCAGAAAAAAAATCTCCAACGATTTGTGACCCTTGAACAGCTGACCGGCTCTCGCCGTATCATGACCGTCAGTTTTCGGCTTTATCTACTGAGGTGCTCGTCTGGTCAAGGCCAGGGCACAATCGCAGTAGTTCTCCCGTTACTACCCTAGCCGATTTGGCGGAACGTAGGGTAGCAAGCACAGGAGCTGGGCAACCCAACTATTGACCAAAGACACGATTCAGAGCCAATGCATATAATGCTAAATTTGGGGTGCCGAACTTTATCTTTAAGGATTGTTCGGACTTTGTTGCCGTATCGTGGGGCGATGGGGAGCCGCTGGCAAATATGAAACGTACCACAGTGTGCGGTTGCTAGGAAATAAGTAATGTCAAGGAAAACAAAGGGAGAATAGAGATATGATCTGGAGCCCTTGAGCTTGGCTCATGAACTGTTTCCATTGTAGTTGAATTAATGCGTCCAAGCACATTGGTACAAAATAATGCAATAAGCAACCGGCTATTTGACATGCCATACCCGAAGGTGGACTGCGCGTGGGTCCTGAAAAACGGTTATCCTCTAGGGCTTCCCATGTACGCCTGTGCTCGGTGTCACTCTGATCTGTTTGTCCTTTGATGGGATCGTTAATCAGGCCGTCGATGGAGGCCCCCATAGGATAAACGTCAAACAAGGGAAAAGAAGATAGTAAAGTTATATGTGTGTCCGGGATCGGTCTGGCCGAACCGTGGATCCCGGCATAGCTCGTGCCTCCGTCGATGCCCATGGAATTTTGAGTGCGTAGTTATGGACATGTGGTATGAATGCCACTACCTCATCGGGATTGGGACGGAGGCCGAATTGCTAATCGAGCTCTTGACAAGCCACGCTGTCCTGTTGCAGTGTAGTCCGGACCCTCTTAACGATGTCGAGGGGCTCGGCAACCAGACTATGATGCTGCTTGAGAAGGCCGCTTTGTACCTCTCCTGCTAGGGCGGCAGTGTGCTCCTATGTCCGGAGGGAGCGTTTTGTGTTTCCCTTGATTGTTATGATGCCGTGCAGACCGGGCATCTTCAGCTTGAGATAAGCATAGTGTGGCACCGCATTGAATCTAGTAAACGTGGTTCGTCCGAGTAGTGCGTGGTAGCCGCTGCGGAAGGGTACAATATCGAAGGTTAACTCCTCGCTTTGGAGGTTGTCCGGGGAACCAAAGACCACCTCCAACGTGATTGAGCCCGTGCAGCGGGCCTTAACGCCTGGTATGACTCCTTTAAAGGTAGTCTTTGTAGGTTTGATTCGTGAGGGATTAATGCCCATCTTACGCACTGTATCCTGATAGAGCTTGTTGAGGCTGCTACCACCATCCATTAGGACTCATGTTAGGTGAAATCCATCGATGATTGGGTCGAGGACCAGTGCGACTGAACCGCCATGCCGTATACTAGTTGGGTGATCTCGACGATCGAAGGTGATTGGGAACGACGACCACTAATTGAATTTTGGGGCGTCTGGCTCTACCGCGTATACATCCCAAAGTGCTCCCCGGTGTGTGTAGCGTATATCATGTTCATCTTTTTGACTTGAGGGGGAAATTTCTTCTGCCCTCCGGTGTTCGGCTGCCGGGGCTCTTCGTCCTTGTCCTCACTTTGTGATCCCTTTTCTTTGTTTTCGGCATTTAACTATCCAGCCTGTTTGAAAACCCAACAATCTCTATTTGTGTGATTGGCTTGTTTGTCTGGGGTACCATGTATCTGGCACGGATGATCCAGTATGCGATCCAGGCTGGATGGTCCCTCGCTGTTCCTTTTGTAGGGCTTTTTTCGTTGTCCGGACTTGGAGCCGCTGAATCCGGCGTTAACGGTGGTGTGATCGGTGTTGTCGCCATTGCTTCGGCATTTGTGTCTGTTGTGCTGGATCTTTCCGGAGCTGTTCTTGGCCTTAGAGGGGCCTGTCTCGCTGGCTGTTTTTTTTACGAGCCAGCCAGCTGTCCTCACCCTCGCAAAAGCAGGTCATGAGTGCCGTAAGGGCTGCCATGGACTTCGAGTTTTCTTGGCCGAGGTGGCGTGCTAGCCATTCGTCACGGATGCTGTGTTTAAAGGCCGCTAGGGCTTCGGCATCCGGACAGTCAACAATCTGGTTCTTTTTGGTTAGGAACCTAGTCCAGAATTTTCTGGCTGATTCTCCAGGTTGTTGAACTATGTGGCTTAAGTCATCGGCATCGGGTGGCCGGACATATGTACCTTGGAAGTTGTCAAGAAAGGCTTCTTCCAAGTCCTCCAAGCTGCCGATGGAATTCTTGGGCAGGCTATTTAGCCAGTGTCTAGCTATCCCTTTGAGTTTCAGTGGGAGGTATTTGATGGCATGGAGGTCATCTCCACGGGCCATGTGGATGTGGAGAATAAAGTCCTCAATCCATACTACGGGGTCGGTTGTTCCACGGGAATCCGTGATCCAGCACCTCATCTGTGAAGCAGAGAGGGTGTGCGGCGCCTCTATATCGGGCCGCATCACGGTGCACCTTTGATGGAGTGCTTCTGCGGTTATCGGCCCAGGTGTGACTGGGTTTGTCACGCCCAAATAGGTAGCCATCATCCCAAGTCGGGGAGCGTCCTCGCGATCCGTAGATTGATCTGGTGTGTTCTGCTCTACTGTCCAGCTCCTGCCGAAGGTCGTATGTATGGTCCTGAGCTATTATGTCCCTGTTTTTGCGAGGTGGTGGGGAGGGCTGTAGTTCGGCCTGAGTTGCTGCTTTATCCCGACCGCGGGGTGGTTGGTCCGCCGCACTATCACGACCGCGTGGTGGTCGGTCCGCATTGCGTGAGGGAGGTATGGGATTTGGTGCCTCCTCATCGAACTGTGGTAGCAGTCTACACTTTGGGTAACTCTTGGCTGGGCGCTTGAGGCAGTATTCTTCGGCTGCCAGGACATCAGTCCACCTATCAATGAGTAGGTCTTGATCATCTTGAAGCTGCTGCTGCTTCCTCTTCAAGCTTCTTGCTGTGGCTATTAGCTGGCGCTTGAAGCTCTCATGCTCAAGGGGTGCCTCAGGCACGATGAAGTCCTTGTTGCCGAGGCTCTCATCACCCTTGGAGACTGGACGATAACTATCATTGTCTGGCTCATTGGGCATGCTCTGATTATCATGGTTATCTTGCCCGTTGTCTTGTTCCTCCTGTTCGGATGCAGCCCCGACAGGGTCTTCATTGTTTCCGGCGTCGCTCGGAGTACTATTCTCTCCGGTGCCAGTATTTCCGTCATTTGAGCGATGAGGCTTGGAGCGGCGTTTAGGGCGCCGGCGCTTGGACTGTGTCTCAGAAGGTTTATTCGCAACTGAATCTCCTTTGTCATCATTGCTAGCTTTTTTAGGTGGGTCGACCATGTACACATTGTACGAATAAGTGGTCGTCCAACGTCCAGTAAATGGCGGGTTTTGGCCTTGCTCCTGGTCGGCATCGTCATCCATACCGTCGATGTCTTCGGAGCTGTAATCGAGCACGTCGGTTAAGTCATCGACAGTGTCTATGAAGTGGGTGGCAGGTGGGAAACAAAATTTCCAATCATCAGCATCTAGCTCGAACCTAACATAGTTCGGTTGTGAGTCCTTTTCCAAGGACAAGTTCATTAAAGAGTTTAGCACATCACCCAAAGGTGAGTGCTGGAAGATGTCTGCGGCGCTAAATTCGAAAATCGTTAACCGATACAGCTCGGTGTCCGCAGGCGTACATGGTTCGGAACTTATAGCCAGAGACAAATCTGGAGTTCCATTGACGTAGATATTGCGAGGTGCCGAGTCCGTGTGCGGCTCCAACGCCGCTGACTCTGTGGCTTCGGATGGCACGATCTGCTCCGGTTCTAAGGCCATTGCAGCAACAGGGACCATCTCCTGGATGTGATCGGATGGCAGATTTAAGTCATGTTCCTCGGAGCGAGGGGGAGCGATCGATGCGGTCTCAAATCCATTGAATATCAAGTCTCCGTGGATATCTGCGATGTAGTTCAAGCTTCCAAATCTGACTTGGCGGCCAGGGGCGTAGCTATCGATCTGCTCGAGATGGCCGAGCGAGTTGGCCGCTGTACAAAGCCGCCGACCACGAAAATCTGTCCAGGGAGGAAGGTTTCACCTTGGACAGCGTCGGTATAGACGATTGAAGGAGCCATCGAACCTTTCATCCACGACATAGTGGAACTCTCAATGAAAGCACCAATGTCGGTGTCAAAACCGGCGGCTCTCGGGTAGGGGGTCCCTAAATGTGCGTGTAGGATCGATGGTAATAGGAGACAGGGGACACTATGTCTACCCAGGTTCGGGCCCTCTCTATGGAGGTAATACCCTACGTCATGCTTGATTGATATTGATGAATATGAGTGTTACAAGAGTTGATCTACCATGAGATCGTGATGGCTAAACCCTAGAAGCCTAGCCTATATGACTGTGGTAATAAATATATACATGTCCTTTCCAGACTAACCCCTCTAATTTATATAGACACCAGGGGGATCTAGGGTTTACATAGAGTCGGGTACGTAAGAAGGAATCTTCATAGTCGGTCGCCAAGCTTGCCTTCCACGCCAAGGAGAGTCCAATCCGGACACACGTACAGTCTTCGGTCTTCATGTCTTCACAGCCCATCAGTCCGGCCCATGGATAACAGGCCGGACGCCCGAGGACCCCTTAGTCCAGGACTCCCTCAGGTGGCATGTAGGAATTATAGTGCACTACATTAGGCTCCCTTAGAGTTCCTGCTAGTCCAGCACATAGTGTTATGGCTAGTTTATGCTACGCACACAATCGTTAATTGGTGGTTTAAATATGCGCAAGGTACAATGTATTATCATGTAGAGATGTCTGAAATTTTCCGTGTCAACTTGCAGATAGGGTTACGCAAGGAAGAAGCACAAGATATACGTGGCAATTGCATGGAACATCGCAAAAAAAAGGAGAGGTAGCAGTGAGCCTATACAGTGTGCTATGGTAGGTCACTCCGGCCTAGTTCTTTTGCAGGATTCTCCCAGAATCTGCCCCTCTCTAGCTTCTCCTAGAATCTTTGACCCCCTTTTGTTTTACAATCATACCTAATTAGACCCTAACTAGATAGGATTGTAAAACAAATGGGGCTCAAAGATTCTGGGAGAATCTGGGTAGGGGTCAGATTCTGGGACAAACTGGCAAAAGAACTGGGCCTCCATTGCTTCGTGACATGTTATTTCTATGTCAGTTCTATTGGCCAAGTTTCTTACGGACAGTTATTACGAGTTATCCTAAGAAAATAAGCACATGTGAATGGAAGCTCCATGTAATAAGCCAACCAGTTCTTTTCATAGTCTTCCTTTTCAGCTTATCTTTGGTATGATTAGTGAAAATTCTAGATTGCATTATATTTTGTTTTTTTGACCTGGAAGACTGCAGGGCTTACACCCAAATCATTTTATTGAAAGAAGAAAGATAACAAGTACAAAGTTCCTCAAGAGGAGGAACAAAGAAAAGAAAAGGCTATACTAGAAAGGCTAAAGAGGACTAAGAAAAGAAAGGCAAAAGCACTACAATGTACAGCGAGGAGAGGAAGAGGGTGCAAAAGACGGCCCTCAAGGAGGCAGGAAATCAATCCATTTTAGCAGAGCCTCCTTGTACTTGGTCTTGATTCGGTGTGAAAGAAGAGTAATGTCATGAATAAATCCATTTCTCCTATACCTAAAAGTTGGGTTGACATGCCTAAAAGCCCTGTCATTCCTAACTTTCCAAATATTCCACCATGCAAGAAAAACCACCTCTGAGAAAAAGGGCTTTTGAAACTCCTTCCTTGCATGTAATGCAATTTGCACCATATCATTGCTATCCATCCAAGAAACTTGCAGATAGTTCCAGATTCTCATACTGAAGTTACATTGGAAGAACAAATGGTTCCTATCCTCAAGTACTCCAGTCGGGCATAGGACACAACCAGGTCCATCATCAATTTTCCAATGGCGTCGTTGGATCATATCCTTGGTGTTAACACTGTCCATAATGACCAGCCAGGCAAACATTTTAATTGTCATGGTACAACAGCTTTTCCAAACCCAGCTAAGAATAGGATTGGCAAGAACAGGCTGATGGACAAAGTCATAGTACTTTTTGACCGAGTACTCCACCTTCTTCCTGTGCCTCCAAGCCCAGATATCATTACAATCAGTGCTGAATGAAGTCTCAGATAACAAGCTTGATAGCTGATTGAACTCCCTAAAAGCCAGTTGGGACAAAGGTAAAGAAAACATTTGTTGCAAATTTCCTGCTTGTACCACTTCCATGACAGAAAGGTTCTTCTGTAGGCAAAAATAAAAAAGCCTTGGAAACCTTTCTTGCAGAGGAATGCAAGACTGTCCAATCTCCCAATGATCAGACCAAAACAAAACAGAATCCCCCTTTCCAACAGTGACAGAAGTAATAGCCCGAAACTTGTCCATTAATTTGCAAATGTCCCTCCACCAGAATGAGCCACAAAGAATAGTGTCATGAGGAGTTCTCTGAAAGTAATATGAGTCCCACACAAAACTAACCCATGGCACATCTACTTTGTTATAGAATTTATTGAGGTATTTAAGGAGCAGTGCATCATTCTGCAGTCCAAATTCAGAATTCCAAGACCCCCTTTCATCTTAGGCCTGCAGACAAGTGGTGAAGCAGCCAAAGAGTGTCCCTTCTCCTGACCATATTTCATCCAGAGGCACTGTCATTGAATCCTTTCTAACTGCTTTAGAATGCCTTGTGGCAGGGATAGACTGCAAAGGAAGAATATAGGGAGTGAAAATATCACTGAATTTACCAGCTGCAACCTACTGCCTTGTGGTAAAAAACTAGGTACTAGCAGTTAGGCTTCTTTCCATGCAGTCCACCAAAGGTAGCAAATCCACAATTTTGCGTCGAGTGGCTCCAACAGGAAGTCCCAAATAAGTGAAGGGCATAGAACCAAGCTGGGACCCAAACTGAGCAGCAAGTGCAGAGGCAACATAAGCTTCCACATTGATTGGGTACATTGAAGACTTATGGAAGTTGATTTGCAGTCTAGTTGCCAAGGAAAAGGAGTTGAACACTGACTTGAGGACCTCCAGCTGAGTTGAGTCAGCATTTACAAACAACAAGGTATCATCTGCATATTGTACAACTGGATAATCTGGATCATGTGTTGGCAATGGCAAGGTAAGCAGGCCCCTACATAAAAGATCATTGATCATGGTTTGTAGAAGATCAGCAGCAATCACAAAAGGCAAAGGAGAGATAGGATCTCCTTGCTTGACACCACATTTGCACTTTAAATGATTTCCAAGCACACCATTTAACAGGATAGAGGAGGTTGCAAAAGATAATAGCTGCTGAACCCATTTAATCCATTTGCTATCAAAACCTTTTGCTACAAGGATTTTAAAAATTGCCTCATGCTGAATAGAGTCAAAAGATTTTTCAAAGTCAAGCTTGAGCAATATGATTGGCTTCTTGGAATGATTGCATTGATGAATATACTCAAACGTCCAAGCAATACAGTCCTGAATTGTTCTTGATTTAATGAAGCCATACTGATTTTTATGAACACAATTGGTGATTTCCTCCTGAAACCTATTAGCTGCCAGTTAAGTCAGAAACTTTAGTCCCACACTTGTCAAAGTGATTGGCCTAAAATCTCCAACACCCTCAGGTGTTTGCTTTTTTGGTATTAAAGTAATGAAGGCTTCATTGAGATTTTCCAAAAGAGCAGTTCCAGCATGAAACTCATTTATCAAATGAATAAAATCACTGGAAATGATTGACCAGCATCTCTTCATGAACAGACCATTAAAACCATCCGGCCCGGGTGCTTTATCAATGGGCATTTCTTTTATGACCTTCTCAATCTCTTGCCGCTGAAAAGGTTGTGTGAGCACCTCAAGACCTTGCACTCTTGGGATGAGTGAGAGTATTTCATTACCCAAAAGTATTAATTTGACAGTTCCCATTCTGCCCTTGAAAGCAACCAAAAACTCCATAGCTATTTCCCCATGATCTGAAGAAACTGTTCCATCAGACAGTTGAAGACTAGCAATAGAATTCTTCCTATATCTCTCTGTTGCCTTGGCCTGGAAGAATTTTGAATTTTCCTCTCCTACCTTGATATATCTGATAGTACACCTTTTCTTCTAGTATAAAAACTGCAAATGTAGAAGGTGTTCATGATGTATCTTACATATCTTCCTGAAGTTGTGTTCAGGTATGGATAGGGGCCTCCAGTCCTCCAAATCATCCAGCCATTGAATTACCCAATTGCACTTTTCAATCAAAGATTTAATGTGCGAGAGCCCCTTCTGCCATTTCTTGAGTGCAAACCTCAACGATTACAATTTGTCCATAATAAATGCAGATATATGAGTCTTATGTGAAGGTTTGTTCCAAACTTCCCTCACACAGTCCATGAAGCCAGGTTGATGCACCCGATAGTTTTCAAATCTAAAGATATGTGCTTTAGGAATTGTCGTGCAGATATAAATTACACAAGGAACATGATCAGACACACTTCTAGCAAGAGGTGTAACTTGTGTCATAGGATATTGAGTTATCCAACTTGCAGAAGTAAAAAACCAGTCCAATTGCTCGAGGAGTGGGACATCCTGCATGTTTGACCAGGTAAACCTTCTACCTTTTAAAGGAAGTTCCAGCAGTCCTAAATGGCCAATGATCTCATTAAAGATAAAAATATCATAAACATCCCCTCCGGGAAGATTACGATTGTCCATGGACCTAATTAAATTAAAATCTCCCAGTAACAACCATTTTGTTCCGGTTCCACTTGAAGGTTATACAACCAGTTAACAAACTCATCCCTCAGTACACCCTGACAAGGCCCATATACATTGACTAAAAACCACTAGTCGTTATTATGCACAGAATTGAAACTGATGATCATACCAAAAGGCTTTACTTCCACTAATGCACCCTTAAAAACATCTGAATGCCATACTGTCAGAATACCACCCGAGGCTCCTCTCGAGGGTGATTCAATGAACTGATCAAAACCCATAGGACAAATGCTCTTAATTAATGAACAAGGGAAATCTGACAACCTAGTTTCTGGCAAACAAGCAACCACACACTGACTTTCAGAAATTTTCTCTCTAATAGAGCGATGTCGTGTTTCAGAATTTAGACCACGAACATTCCAACAGAGCACCTTACAATTACGCAGACCTTTGATTCATGAGATAACCAAAAGCGAAATATCAACAACTGCATGACATACAATGTCATACATCCCACACCATAAGAAACAAAATGCATCCAGTTCAGACCGCGCAGCATAAAGTTTAGAACGTCATAGATGACAACAAATTTAAAAGGCTTGCTACACCTAGCTAAAGATTTAAACTGCAACATTTAAACACCACTGGAGGAGGAGGAGTCCTTGGGATTAGCCGTAAGCTTCTCCTTGGATAGTAGGTTGGGGTCAATCTCCAGCTTCGCTCCAATTGCTTGTAGCACGTTGAGAGGCGTGGGTGGAGGGGCATCTTCAGACTTGCCAGCATCACCTGCATCGTCAGGGGTGGGCTGGGCCTTCGCTTGTATGGGCTTCGACCGAGGACGCCTTTTGGTGGGCTGGAGGGAAAGTTGCTCAAAAGTCATTGATTTGAACCCATCCTGTTTTGCCGCGCTTCTTGTACATCACCGTACAGAAGTATCCACTAAAGGGTCCACAATATTCCTTCTTCTTGTCTGTTTCATGTCATTGGCCTATACAGAAGAAAAAACCACAGAAGAGGAGTTCTCCTGCATGCTGCCAACCACAACATCTTCAGGGTGCATCTCTCCAGTCCCAGCAAAGTCAGACACGGCATTATCATTAACACTGAGAACCTCATCAGAAGGACTTACAAAAAGAGCTCTGGCAACTCATCATTTGGCCACCATAGGCTTCCTAAGTGTAAGATTACTGGGCAAGCGGGGCACCAAAGAAGGCATCCTATGTGAATCATCGAAAGCAATTGTCCATGTGCGCTTGGAGTATGTCACTGTCCCAAGTGGCTTGAAGAAGATAGGACGAGGCACCTCCTTGAGAGTAAATTCAGGTAACAGATTTTCAAAAGATCTCTTCCAGATCATCTCTGGAGGAAGAGGTGGCCCAGCCACAATCCTTGCCATGCCAATGAATATCTGGTGCTGTTGAACGACAGGAGGTTGATAAGGAACAACTGCCAAAGGATTTTCCTCAACAACCTGCTGCACGTTGTTCTGCATTTGCTGAACCGGCCGCAATTGACTTTGCTCCTCAAACTGAATTTCCACTTGTTGTTCCACACACCTTGAGCCCTCCGACTGATCAATGACAATTGAAACCTGATCCTGCTCAGGCACAACATTTCCCCACCCAGCAGGTTGTGGCGGCTGTTGATGTTCATCTTCATTGTCCCCCAGACTGCATTTCCCCATCCAGCACCTCCTATGTTATTTTCCTGAGGCAATTGAGGTGCTATAGGCGCATCATTCCACCCCAGCATTATATTTTGTCATTTTGCTGCCCATATGAAAATTAATTTGACTTGCCAACATCACAAGTTGAACCCGGTGCTGTAATTAATATGATTGGAAAACATACCATCAATAGTTGGTCAAAATGCAAATACAAAGATACCATCTACTTGGCACAATCTACTTTGGTCAATGTCCCATTGCCTAATTTAAACAAAGAACGCATGACCCAAATTTAAATGAAGAACAATTATTTATCAAAATTTGAATGTTCAAGTGGCTGGTTATTATCATATAACAGCACCACCTAAAAGCATCATATAACAGTAGCAGCAGCTCATAGGAACTCATCATACAGCAGAAGCAGCAGCAGTTTGCAATTCATGATATAGCAGCAGCAGCTCATAGCCATTCATCATATAGAAGCAACAGGAGCAGCTCATAGCAATTCATCATATAGCAGGAGCAGGAGCAGCTTATAGCAACTCATCATATAGCAGCAGCAGAAGCTCATAGCAACTCATCATATAGCAATAGAAGCTCATCGCAATTCATCATATAGTACCAGTAGGAGCAGCTTATAGCAATTCATCATATAACAGTAGCAGGAGCAGCTCATAGAAATGCATCATATAGCAGCAACAAACGTAGCTCATAGCAATTCATCGTATAGCGGATTAGAATGAAAATTTGGCAAAAAAATGAGAGGAGATCCTCACCTTGTTGGATTAGCTTATCCTTCAACAACACCTCAAGGCGACGCCCTAGGAGGAGGGAGCGGGAATGCGATTCTTCTACCACAGTGTGGCATCGACCGTAGTTATTCGGCACCCGCTGGAGTAGTGTGTTGGACGAACCACAGTGGAGCAGCTGTTGTAGACCATAGGAATAAGGGGCGGCTCCAGAGGGACGAGCATCCGGGGAGATTTGGCCCTACCCTCCTGCCATGTAGCCTAGCTGGAGAGAGCATCATCGAGGAGTAGGCCAGATGGCCCGAGTGGTGACGGCTCGCTGGAGGAACCCTAGCGCTGCAGGCAGGGGATCGAGGTAGAGAGAAAGGGGAGAGGAGATGCAAGCGGGCAGGGAAATGAACGCTTGCGTGTTTGTTTTTACTTGAGGGTCAGGTGTGATGCGGGTATAAGTGGTGGCATTTTGAGTGTAATATAGGCAGACAACAAAGTCATTTCACTATTCCCCTTCCCTTCATTTTTTAGTGAGCTTCTACACGATACACCCCCCTCCAAAGTGAAATAAGTTAAGCCCAAGCCCATAACTCAAAAATGACTTCTTTACATATTTTATGGCTTATTTTGACCATAAGCTCTGAAAAGGCGGAATAGTGAAATGATGAATCACTCATGCCTGCTATAATATACATTTAGGCATCATCATACATGGCAAAACCTAATACATGTGCATTCCATTGTAGAATCTGGAATATGCAATGTTTATGTTAGTTCGTTTGTTGCACGTGATGTTTAAATGCCCCTTAAATCTGGTCAGTCAAGTGATGGTCTTTTAGCCTCCTTCTTTGCTTCTTTTCTTGATATCTAAGATTTGCTCACACATCTGTTCAATTGCTTGTTTGTATCAGCCAACCAAACTAGGATTGTTTGCATTGATTACTTGTTGTTCTTGACCTAACACTCTAAAGAGCTTGTCAATGATTTAAACACTAAGGGATGATGTAGTGGGGGGCTTGTCTAACTCATAGGTGACATAAAGGTTTGGCTGTACACTAAAGTAGGCTCTCCAAGAGTACCTGGAAATCCAGTTCGAAGGTATTCCTGGTTTTTACATAGTGCACACATAGTAAATGCTCATTTCAGTGTGTGCAAGTGCAAGAGATGTGGCATGTTTCATTATGTGGTGTTGTTTTGTTATAATCTTATCTTTTTGTGTTGTTCATAGACTGGAAAGTATGCACATTTATCTTCCAAGGAGACGAGTAACTAGTTTGTGTCATCTTGCAGAGGGGGTGCAATGAAGATAAGATTGAGGATTTCCAAGTACAAGATGTTAGGAAGGAGCCTTGCAAGAGAGGGAGGAGCAGCACCGAGCCTGTTCAACCTGTTAAGGTAAGTCACTATATCCAAATCAATAGTTCAATTGCTTGTTTGTTTTAGGAATAGTTAATTTGCCCTTTTCAATTGCTTTGTTTGTCCTCGCTTAATGAGATGCCCAAACAATGATGCCTGATGTTGGGAACCTGTATAACTATTAGTTGACATAATTAAAGGCCTTACCATTTAATTACTCCGGCGAAGTGTGCCTGAAGCTTTGAAGTCTATTAACCAACTATTACTACATGAGTCTCACCATCTAGTTTATACTAGGCTAATGATTGCATAGTCTTGCTTGCTGTAGTAGGATTGTATGAATCCCTCTGCTATTCATTATGCTCCCTAAGACTTTAATTGAGCTACTGAATAGCCAACTACTTGCTTATTTATACGCAACCTGCTATCTAAATTTGTAACTTGTTTGTGTTTTGGATTTGGCCCCAACATCATGCTCCTCTAGTGAGCTAGGAGAGATTTCTGTATGCGGGCTACACAAACTACCATTTTTTTAATTTTAAAAAAATCACCTGCATATGCTTCAAGACATGTACATTATTGTTAGTCATGTTTTTCCATGTACAAAATAGTTTGTCTTGCTCGCTTCACTATTGTAACTATATTTTTGCCCTAGTCATGTGTACTTACAAAAACATTTGAGGATGAAGTGACATCAACACAAAGATCTGCGAGCAGTGCGGCATGACCGTTACCAAATGATTATGGATTGGAATTGGAATGTGCTGATGTTCTCGAGCATTAACTAGAGGTGGCAAGACAATGTGTACATGATTCTCAACGTAAAATCAACAAGTTGATACTAGACATGCATGTATTAGATGCAGGAGTCCAAAAAATGGAAGACACTGAGGTAACCATGAAGGAATTGGAGATTTTGCAGACTGAACTTTGTTCTATCTGAATCCGGCCAATCCTATTTTCTGAAGATACTATAGTTCAAATGGTAAGTTATATTGATGCGTGTCCATGATGTATGAGCTTTATTTGTCCAGTGTATGTAATTTGTTGTTTGTGTACGCTTTATTATCACTGGTGCCAAACTACAATGCCTAGCGGGTATATTCGGCTGTAATTTCTTTATTGTATAGTGTAGGATTATTCTACGTTTCTATGACTTAGTCTTTTTATTGTATAGTGTATTTTTTTAGAGGCGAGAGTATAGAGTAGAGATAATTCTTGAATATGCTATGTCGTTGAAACGGGGGCCAACACGCCCAAACATTTCTTGGACGCCATACAAACGAACAAACATGTGTAGTCAAAGCGGGCCTTAATTGGGCCGGTCAAAATAATATTTAGTGGATACCAAATGATATGGCCCACCATAACAACGGCTCTCAGCAGGCCGTTAATAGGCCAAAAGCTCGATAGGGCCGTATAAATGGAAATGGCCTACGGGCCTCTAGCAGGCTAAAAAAATGTCAATTTTGTCTCGGCCCTTTTACTTTACGGGCCAGTAAGAGGCCGAAAGTGTTATGGGCAGAGGAGGCCCAATTTGGAAACTAGGCTTTTAACAGGCCGAAAGTCGCGTCGGGATGAAATTTTACCCTGCGGAACGTGGGCCCCTAATGGACCCAAAGTCAAAGGCCCAACTGTTGTGCGGGCCACTAAGAAGCCGACAGACAAAATGGGCTAGGAATTGGCCCATTTACTGAATGGGCCGAGAACAGGCCTAAAGTCACAACGGGCTAGAATTGGCCCAACTGCAGAATGGGCTGAGAAAAGGCCGAAAGAAGTTCTGGGCCGTTAACGGGCTGGAATTGACGATGGGCTGCTAATAGGCCGAAAGAAGCTCGGGCCCAAATTGGGCCCAAAGACGTAGCGGGCTGTTAATAGGCTAAAACTGACGATGGGCTAGAAATTGTCAAATCTAGAATGGGCCTTTGATGGGCCGATTCTGTGTAACTTGTATGGGTCGTGCTTGTGAATGGGCCTGAATCAAGTAGGCCACTAATGGGCCAGCCGACTTATTTTGACAAGCCCGACCTTTTAACCTGAATGGGTACTATTGGGCCGAGACACGTGTCAATGTATCATAGGCCCATTCCATCCATTCGCTGGATGACAACTGTTCGAACGTCGGGCAGACACATGGATCTGCTGGCGAATGAGAATTTTACACGTGGAAAATCCCCATTGGTCAGCGCTATTACCGGGTTATAGAACCCAAACCGGAACCCGATAGCTTAACAGTGACCCGTTATGGTGAATGCCATGTGTCGGTTACCCTTGACGAAAGCACTTCTATGACGCGTGATTTATCGTCATGGAAGTGGACACTTCTGTGATGATAATTTTCTAAATGTCATGGAACACTTCTATGACAGCACATGTATGACTATCTTGATTTTGTCATAAAATCATCATGGATGTACATGCATGACAGAAAACGTGACCTACTATGACAAACACGTATCATCACGGAAGTGTATTTTTTTGTAGTGATGCCGCCACGCAACCCGTGTTCCGTGCGAGTAGGCTTGAGTTGACGGGACACATATGCAAATGTACCATTCATTACATACAACAAGTCATCAACACACAACTACAACAATGATACATGTTGGATTATAAATTATTTCCAGCAAAACATTCCAGTAAATACTAAAGTTTTTCTCATGCAAGAAATAACAAAGTGATGAAATGAACTTCAGCTCAACCAATCCTTGGCATTGGAAACGCTTGCTTTGAACCATAACTGATTCTCTAGGAAGGGCCAGCTATTGTTAATCTCAAGACCAGGCTGAAGTGGCCTTTATCAGGACGCATATTGTGATAGCCAGGGTAGGGAACCATAGCAATGTCCGAGGTATAGATATAGTTGCTTCTCATAAATTGTAGTAACATTGTGTCAACAGCAGCTGGATCGCCTTTCACCATCATTGGATAGTTTTGTCCAAGGAAGAGCGAGTTTTCTCCAAGACTATCAATACTGAACCAGGGAGAAGGTGTTGGCGCTAGCACACTAGTATCCATCCTGAATACCCTGCAACGGATGTTGTGATAGGTCCAGAGAGTGTGACCATGGGAGACAACACCTGCTTTGTTAGTAACATCAACAGTGCCCTGTATACATATAAGAAGAGGTAATCCATCGGAATAAGTTGCCAGGCGCCACTGAGTATATAGGTCCTGCTCGTTCTCCTGCTCGTGATCATCACCATCATCATCTCCCCCTTGGTTATAAAAAAATTTCAATTATAGGTGGTGGAATGTTCACAAGAACTTGGAAACACAAGAAGGTTAATTTGTAAAGGGAAACTAGCTAACCCGCATGCATGTGGATGAAACAATTGTAATTATGGTGGAAGACAAACGTACCAAAACCATAAGGATTCCATGCAAAAACAGTGCCACGAGTGGTGGCAGCAAACACGAGACCCTCGTATTGAATTGCATCACATTACTCATTCGTGTACAAAAATTGATTTTTGAGCAATATCCATCAAGGCGTGGAAGTAATGACGACAACAAGCTTGTCAAAGTTAGCAACAACTTCACAGCTCATGTAATCCCAAGAGCGGTTGGGAACTCAACAAATTGCTATCTTTCGTAGATGACAGTCACCATGATCGTATTTGAAGGTACGTAGATCATCTATGTGCTCAACCTTAGGGCAGTCTATGATTTTGGAAGTGGAACCCGGTGACGAGTGTACACATTCACAAGTTCCCACTCGTAGTTATACCCAATATAAACATCCCATTCTCCATTTGTGCCTTCCCAAGCCTTGTCCTCAAGCAATGGCTTTGTAACAACACATGTATCATTATTAAGCGGCATCAACTTGCACAAGGCGATGCTTCCATCGTCCCCATGCCGGGGACCAGCATCATGGCGAACAAGATAGGGGAGATTGAACATCTCGTGAACCCTTGGGTTCTTTGCAATGATGTTATTTGTTGAGTTGAGAATGGACATGAACGAACCTGCCATGCTAGCCGAGGTGATGATGTCGCACCGATCAGTGAGTTTCTCCACGTCATCTTTCAGATCGGGGCAAGAATACCGGGGTCGTTTCCGGCCTGTTCCCTCCTTGGAGAAGACAATCAAACAATGGCAGAAGGAAGGGTGAAGGCAAATGGAGGGAGGAAGAGCATGCGGCAGCAGTTCCAAATGGAGAGGGAAAGGCGAAGAGGTGGTGGACGGTTGCCATGGTACACGAAGAGGCTAGTGCGGACCGAACGGTTGCCATAGAGGTCACACACTGACGACAAGGTCGAGTGAACCGCATGCCATATATCGCACAGACCTTGATCTGGCTGACCATTTATTTTGTGTTGCCTAATCATAAACAGTTCATCCGAGTGAACCGTTTGCTGTATATCGCACACACCTTCATCTGCCTGCCCATGTCGGTGTTCTCGGAACGGGGGTACCCAGACTTCCTGCCTGCAGCCCATGTCGTGGCTCTTTCATACGGCCCAGTATGACCCAGCTTCAACATCGACAACTCAAGACCCTCACGAGGGGCCAAGCCTCGCGAAGCAGACGACACCAAGACCACCCTGGGGGCGGCCTCCCTAGGCTGGCTCCCGAGGAGCGCATATATCTATGCAAGGTGTACCTCGCGAGGTTCGGATGACGTGATCCATGACAACCAAGGCCATGCGGGCGCCAGCGGGTGCAGTGTACCAGTTTCCTATTTGGTGCTAAGGAGGAAAGCATAGGCGCAGAGTCCTGAGGAATGAAGCAAAGGTTTCTATTCCGGTGCAACAAGACCAAGACCGCCAGGATGATAGGACGGAGGTCATCACGGAGCCCACCGCGGTGTCACAGCAAGGAGCTTTTGCACGCGAAGACTACTTTTGTCACGATAGCATGTACTAGTTGTCTCCCTTCAAACTTGGCCATTGTGGGATCCCTTCCCGCCTTGCATTTGGGAAGAGGATCCAGGCCACTATAAATTGGACTTAGCCACCATCATAGAGGGGGACGGATCATTCAGATCATTCTCACATCGACCAGCACATGAAGCGCAAGAACACCTCCCCTCCTGAGGTCGTTCTCCACTGTACTAGTCCATCCTCGGCCCCTCGAGTCCAATCCACCACAAAACATGAGTAGGTTTTTACACCGCAAGGTGGCCCGAACCAAGGTAAACTGTTGTGTCTCTTGTCCATTTGGTTCGTCGAGCTAGGCCGTGGGATCGGCGAGTAGGCAGGTTGGGGAGGATGAGTTCTTCGCACGCACGCTAGTGTTCGAACCTCTCAAGAGTCTATAGAACCCCCGAATCCGACATTTGGCGTGCCACGTAGGGGTGCATCGGAGATCTGCCGCTCCATCCTCCATGCTCTGCTGTTCGCCTCTCATGGCGGACGCTTCTCCATCGACTGGACCGACACGTGCCCTCGCATGAGCCGAGGGTCTCCGAGCCTTCACTCCCACCCTCCAGCGGGTGCAGTGGCCGCCCAAGTTCAGGACGGAGATGCCGCCCCACTATGACAGTGCGGCGGACCCGACAACCTTTCTTCAGGTGTACAAGGGAGCTATTGTGGAGGCTGGTGGCGACGACAAGGTCATGGCCAACTGGTTTCCCATGGCCCTCGCAGGCGCACCGCATGCCTGCCTTCTCAGTCTACCATGATCTTTTGTGGCTTCCTAGGAGGAACTATGCGGACTCTTCATTGCGCGCTTCGTGGCACCAACACCCCAGGCCGTTGCAGCTCTCCTCGATGCCTCGCAGGCGCCGCCCTCGGACCGCCATGTCAAGTAGTACTTCCGTCAGATGGGCGTCGCCCACATGCATCAGGGAACTCCTCCGGGATGAGCGGCACCCAAGGCTGACCTCACCTTTGACTCAAGAGACCACCCATCGACCACCGCGGGCACCGGTGTACTCCCGATGCTCTGCATCCCCACCATCTGCAATGTGGCAGTTACCAAGACCCTCATCAATGGCAGGGCTAGCCTCAACATACTCTCGGTGGAAGCTTTTGGCTTGCTTCATGTGCCAAATGACCGGCTCCGCCCACCAAGCCCTTCTCCGGAGTTGTCAACGGCTCAACCTGCCCCTAGGGCAGATCTGCATCCCCGTCACCTTCAGCACCCACAATAACTACCTCACCTAGCTCATCGACTTCGACATCGCCTGCATCAACCTCCCGTACAACATCATCCTCGGGTACCCAGCCCTGGCCAAGTTCATGGAGGCAACTCACTGTGGCCGGTGACATCAAGGAAGCCCTGACGGCTATCAAGCTCGCCTTCAGGGCCGCAGAGGCAGCGCGCCCGGCCGAGGAAGGCGCCCTAGAGGCCCAGGAGCTGCGCCAGCAAAGAAGAAGAAGATGTTATCTCAAGATCGTGCCAAGACGAATCAGTTGCTGGTTGACAAAGATGAGGCATCCGACGCCACCTTCACCATAGGCGCCGACCTTCCTCTAGATTAGGAAAGGGCGTTGGTCGATTTCTTGCACGCAAACAAGGAGGTGTTCGCCTGGGAACCCAAGGATCTGGTCAGGATCCCGAGGGGGGTAATCAAGCACCACCTGAGGGTGTGCCCCAATGTGCGCCCAGTGAAGCAGAAGGCGCGGCGGCAAACCACGGAGAAGCAGCCTTTCATCGTCCCGGAAACCCGCAAACTACAAGAATATGGTGTCATTCGGGAGTTGCGGTACCCGGAATGCCTGGCGAACCTGGTCATCGTCCCCAAGAAAGGTGGGAAGGAACGCATGTGCATCGACTTCACCAACCTCAATAAGGCTTGCCATCAAGACCCCTTTCCACTCCCGCGCATCGATCGGATCATCGACTCCACCGCCGAGTGTGGCCTGTTGTGCTTCCTTGACGCCTTCTCGGGCTATCATAAATCAAGATGGCGGTACAAGATGTTGAGAAGACGGCCTTCCTGACCCTATGCAGGGTGTACTACTACATTTGCATGCCGTCTAGCTTGCGCAATGCCGGGGCGACCTTCCAGCGGCTGATGCACATCACCCTGGGCCAGCAGCTCAGGAGGAACGCTGAGGCATATGTCGATGACATAGTAGTGAAGTCTCGGGAGGCAAGGACCCTTGTCAAGGACCTATAAGAAACATTTGCCAGTTTTGCGCGCGGTGGACCTGCGGCTCAACCCAGAGAAATGTGTGTTTGCCGTTCCCACCGGCAAGTTGAGGTTTTCTGTTGTCACATAGGGGAATTGAGGCAAATCCAGAGAAGGTCAAGGCGGTAGAAGAGATGAGACCACCACGGACTCTCAAGGAGATGCAAAAACTGGCGGGCTGTGTAACCTCCCTGGGGCGTTTCATCTCCAAGCTGGGGGAGCGCACCCTCCCCGCGACAGGGCAAGGCAACACAGCTTCAGGGCGATGCGCCTAAGGCCTCGGCGGCACCAGCAGATGACCAGGCCCCTCAGGACGATGCTCCTGAGGCTGCAGCTGCCCCGACAAGCGACCAAGCTCCTAAGGCCCCCAGCCTCAGGAGGTGCAAGACTCCACCAACACTTCCACCCTCGTCGAGCACCCAGTGTACTTTGTCAGCACGGTACTATGTGACGCGCGGGCGCGCTACCCCATGCCGTAGAAGCTCTTGCTCGCACTCTTTGTCGCCTCCCGCAAGCTGCACCACTACTTCCAAGGCCACCCCATCAAGGTTGTCTCAGCCTACCCCCTGAAAAGAGTGCTCCGGAGCCCCAATGCTGTGGGGAGAGTCGCTGAGTGGAACATCGAATTGCAGGCGTTCCAGTTGGAGTTCAGCACCACCAAAGTCATCAAGGGTTCCTCGCTGGCCGACTTCGTGGCGGAATGGACCGACATTCCTAGCCCCGAAGCAGGCAAGGACCGCCCACTCTCATTAGGAAGCGAGGCATCACACGGCTGGGTCATGTACTTCGATGGCGCCTTTGCGCGTCAGGGCGCGGGGGCTGGAGCCGTGCTCATCTCACCCACCCAGGACAAGCTCTGCTATGGATGGCGGCTCTTCTTGCAGCAGGGCGCACTACAAGAAACCTGTTAATCCATGACGGATTCGTGCTGACATTCCTGGAGGGCGTCACAAATTATGACGGAAAACCTAGACCCGTCATGAGTACCGTCACCGATTTGTAAGCCGCGGTTGGGCCCGAAAACAACAGGCCCTTGATGACGGATGTCGGGCTACCGTCACAAAAACTATCGTGGATTGACCAAGTGGGCTTAGTCGGGCCAAGCATTTTATAATATACACCATCCGGACTGTCACGGATTGTGCTCCTGCTTATGTAGCATACATGCCCATTCGTTAGTCCACATGTCGGTCAGACCAACTCAAGAAAATAAAACTGTGAGGATACGTGTGGGTGCCATTGTACACATGGTAATGTATTTTGAGTTATGTTGCTTGCCGTAAAAAAGTAGTGGAGACTAGAGACTTTCTTTTCCTCGATTCTCAATCTTCCAGATCCCGTCGACCGTCGTCGCCGCCGCCGCCAGTGCCACTGACGACTGCCTGGGTGAGGGTGGTTAGATCCGGCGGGGTGGTCCATCTCAGCCTCTTGCCTTGCCGCCGGGCGCCCTTGCTGCGTCAACAAGCCAGCCTCTGCCCGCCATTGCCGAGCCAACAATCCAGCCACCGCACGGACGAGCCAGTCGCTGCCCGCACTTGCAGCACCGGACAAGCCCCCATTCTTTCCCTACATCAACGTCAGCCAGGAGCGAGCGGTATGTCTCTGGCAGAAATCCTTTCTCTCTTCTTCAGAATTTGTTGACTAAATATTCTGATTTGCAATTTACCCCTTCATAATTTGGGGTGAACCTTTTCCCTTTAGGTTTCATCCTATTTATATATAGAGGTATGATACAAACCATATGCTTCTGGGATTCATCTCCCTGCTGGGTGAACTTTTTCCCTTTAGGTTTCAGCCTATCTAGATCTAGAGGTATGATACATGAGTTGTTGGTCCTGCTAGCTTCAGCTTCCCAAAAAGATATAAACTGATAAATCAACAGCAGCTTGAGTAGATAATTTGGACTTCATCATGGTGAAAACCACAGCTAAAAATCAGCACGGTAGCCCATTGAATTCTTTGCCACGGCAATGATTTTACACAATCTGTAAATAACTTTGCGCACTTTATATCAGCGGCATTTTCTACATGGGCTGTGATTCCTACTACAGTTTCAGCCTTCATCCAGCAAAGCTGATGAATTAACAGCTCGAGCTCTAGGACATGTATTCTTTTGTTTTGGGGTGGTCCAAAGGACATGTATTCCTCTGTTTTAAAATTTTAGAACTAAATAAACCCTTCACCAAGCGACAAGATGAGTTTATAGTAAGTAAATTATGAGAGGATCATGCCCATAAATTTCCTTGCATCCAACTACCCAAGACCATTACCCTTATACAAACATTTTGTGCAAACAGGTGTGACAAAATGTGTACTACCGATTTGTATTGATTTGTAGACCTCTTTAATGTCGAATAATCAGTGAAATATTGTCAAATGGTGATTGTTCCTATGTTAGAGCAAAAGAAAAAAAATATTTTGATGAACTGTGTTCACTATAGTGTGAAGTAGTATAACTTTAATTCTAAACATATTTTAGTTTGCTATACTATACGTTTTAATTTGATGGCTGGGGTAAACCTTTGATTGAGTTGGTTCTTTTTCTGCAGTGCGGATGGATAGACGTTGGATTCATGGTACATTGTTTTCCTGCGAGTACATCGAAGGTGTCAAAGAGTTTATGAACTTCATTCAAGAGAAATTCAGTGAGGATGATAAACTACTCTGCCCATGTAGAAAATGCCTTAATCATAACTACCAGCATCAGACCGTTGCGAACACGCACATACTGATGTATGGCATGGAAAGTACATATACTCGCTGGATATATCATGGAGAAGACTTTGATGTAGATGTTATTGAACATCCTATTGATGTGCATGACACCAAGGATGGTGAAAATGGCACTGACCGGTTTGAAGACCTACGCACAACAGTAGAAAAGCTCAGAGTGAAACTGAAAATCAAGATGCTAACAATGGTGGAAACCCTTCTAAGAATGAGTCTTTTTGAAGAATGTGATGAAGGAGGCAAAATGGCAGCTTTATCATGGTTGTACCAAGTTTTCAAGGTTCTCCTTTGTGGTAAAGCTTCTTCACTTGAAGTCATACCATAGGATCCCGAATAGTGCATTTACAGAAATTTTGAAGCTATTAGCCGAAGTATTCCCTGAACCCAATATGCTATCCAAATCGTATAAGGAAGCAAAGAATCTTCTAAAGGAATTAGGCCTTGGGTATGAGTCTATACATGTGTGCTTGAATAATTGCATTCTGTTCAGAAAGCAATATGCCAATCATGACAACTGCCCAGTTTGTGGACTATCAAGGTGGAAAGACCCTGCTAGAAAGAAGATTCCACAGAAAGTGTTGAGGCATTTTCCATTGGTGCCTAGGCTAAAGAGGACGTTTCTTTCCAAAAAAGGTGCAGAAGAAGCACATTGGCATGAGCCGAAGAGGCATCCCAATGAGAAGGAAATGAGTCATCCAAAATACGGTGATGCATGCAAAGATTTTGATGAAAAATTTCTAGAATTTGCAAAAGATGCCAGAAACTTTAGGCTTGGCATTGCCACTGATGGGTTCAATCCTTTTGGAAATTTTAACACAACATGTAGTATGTGGCCTGTATTTGTTATACCATACAACCTTCCACCTTGGGCATGCAATGATCAGTCAAATTTTATGATGGCTTTGCTGATTCCTGGTCCCAAATCACCTGGCAAGCACTTCGATATCTTTCTGCATCCACTTGTAGAAGAATTACTTGAGCTCTAGGAGGGTGTGCGTACATATGATGCTCTTAGTGGAAACATGTTTGATCTTCATGCTGCAGTTCTATGGTGCATTCACGATTACCCATATCTGAGCACTCTTTCAGGGCATACCACAAGAGGCTATTTTGCATGTATTCATTGTGACAAACACCCTCTTTCTTACAGTCTCAGGAGTAAAATTGGGTATATTGGTCACTATCGTTTCCTTCCAAGGGGTCATCGTTTGCGGAGAAACAATGAATTTGCTGGTATTCATGAAAGCAATGATGAGCCAGGTAAATTCTCTAAGGAAGAGTTGCAAGAAGAATCAGAGAAGGTTAGACCTAGGAGACAACAAGAAACTAGGAAAAGGAAGCAAGAAGGATCATGTGCCAATTTGGGGTCGGATGGTTTGGTTGTGGGATTTGAAGTATTGGGCAAAGTTGAAGCCGAGACACAATCTTGATGTCATGCACATTGAGAAAAACATTTGTGAAAACCTCATTGGGACAATTTTGAATCTGGAGGGTAAGACAAATGACACACTCAATGCTAGGATTTATCTCAAAGATTTGAATATTAAAGAAGATTTGCAATTGAGGAAGGAGGGACACTCATATGTGATGCCTCGGGCCCGATATACCTTGTCCAAAGAATAAGTGGTTGCATTTTGACAATTTTTATGAGAGTTAAAGTTTCCAAATGGGTTTTCTTCCAACACTTCAAGATGCACAAGTGCTGATGGAACCAAGGTACAAGGCCTGAAAACACATGATTGTCACATTCTTTTGCAGAGAATCTTACCTGCAGGCATGAGTGGATTTTTGGACAGTGATACATATCAAGCAATAGCTGAGTTAGGCAAGTTTTTCATAGAACTATGAGCAAAACTCTTAACAGAGATGTCTTGGCTGAAATGAAGAAGGAAATCCCTGTAATTTTGTGCAAGCTTGAGAAAATTTTCCCACCTACATACTTTGATGTGATGGTGCACCTTGCCATACACTTACCTAAAGAGGCATTACTTCAAGGTCCCGTACAATCTGGGTGGTTGTACCCAATTGAAAGAAGGCTATATACTTTAAAGCGCTATGTGAGGAATAGGGCGCGACTAGAAGGTTTGATTGTTGAGGCATATATTGCAGATGAATGCCTGACATTCTGCTCCAAGTACATGGATGATGTTGAAACAATATTTAATCGGAAACAAAGAAATGTAGGTTTTTCACACTAGGAGGACGCTTGTTGGCAACCGGTGGGAAGCGTGGCTCCATTTGGTGAGTAGAATGATGGAGGTTCAACTATCTCATCTGTCCGATTAGTTGTGCTGGAAACTTACTAGGTCTGGAGAGTTCACAGTTAAATCGATGTATACCGATGTAATTGACTCTAGTGCCATTCCTAGTTCCAAATATGTTTGGAAAGTAAAAGTTCCTTTGAAAATTAAAGTGTTTATGTGGTTTGTAAATAAACAAGTCATTCTAACAAAGGATAACTTGGTAAAGCGCAACCGGACAGGATCTACTAGGTGTAGTTTGTGTGATCGGGATGAAACTATCAAGCACTTATTCTTTGATTTTGCCCGTTGGCCAAAGTGTTGTGGCACACGGTGCACATTGCCTTTAACATTTCTCCTCCGAATTCTGTCAGTATGTTATTTGGAACATGGCTTGTTGGGATAGAGTCCGAAATAGCTAGACACATTCGCGTAGGAGTATGTGATTTGTTGTGGGCAATTTGGAACTGCAGAAATGACTTGGCTTTTAACAGAACAACAAATATTCATTTTTTGCAGGTTATTTTCTGAGCCACTGCGTTGATCCGTATTTGGTCGTTACTCACTCCGACGGAGGCCAAGGAGCATTTGGTTACTGGATCTATCTGCTAGGAGATGGTAGCTCGGGATATCTTCAACCGGTTTGGCTGGCGGTCATGTAATAGGACAGGTGATTAGTTTACCTATCTTTGTTATGCCAGCCGATTGTGGCCTATTGGCATTTGTGTTTGGTATTGTGCTTCTCTGTGAGCTTGCCTTTTTTTTATTTCAGACTGTAAGACCTTGTTGAACCTCTTTATTTATCTATAAAGGTGGTTGTATGCATCGTTTTGATGGAGAGGCCGGGGAGTTCCCCCTTTTCAAAAAAGTAGGTTTTCAGATGAAGAAGCCTATGGTGTTGATGTTTTTGGGCATGGAATTAATTTTACTTCAGGATATGACTATGAATATGTGCATGAGCAAAAAGAATTTGACAAGATGGTTTGGTATGTGTTGAACAATTGTGATCAAGCTAAGAAATATATCGAGTACGTTGTCACTTTTGAAACTTGCACTTGTTGCATTGTGTTGTACATATGTGATCTTGAGACTAATTTGTTTTATTTTACAGTATGTTCAGAGATGAGTTAAAGAGAAAATGGTTGCCGGACAGTGATAAAGAGCTTCAACAAAAAATAAAGACATTGTTCAGGAACTATGTTAATTTTCATTCACATTTAGTTATAATTTTTGGATGTCTAATTTCACTGCAAATTATAATGTATGTGTTTGTGTGCTGTTGTAGATGACAAGGCTGTGAGATGAGGTTGGCGAAGAGGTAGATGAAGATCTCTTTTCCTTGGCATGTGGTCCTGATCGGAGTGTCTGGAAATTCTCATCGTGCATAGTGAATGGGATTAGATTTAGCATTGTTGCTCGTGATAGCAACAAGAGGACGCAAAATAGTGGAGTCATGATCGAAGGTGAATATGACCATAAGGTCATAGGTTTTTATGGTACCTTGAAAGAAATCATTGAGTTAGATTATAACTTGAAAGATAGGTCAGTTGTTTTGTTTAAACGTGGCTGGTTTAAACACGATGGAAAGAAGACTGAACTTAAAAATGATGGTTTTTTTCAAAAGTATACATGTTGGAAGTTTGTGGTACAATGACGATTCTTTGATTCTGGCCACTCAGGCTAGTATGGTATTTTATTTTCCAGACACGAAGTATGGTAAAAATGGGCAAGTTGTGCAAACATTCGACCATAGGCATCTGTTCAATATTAGTGAAACTGAGGGTGTACCTTTTAGTGGTCCTGCATATCAAGAGGAGTGTTGTGAAGAGGAGGGTATGATAACATCAGTTTCTGACCTTACATCTGAGAAGCCTTTGCATAGAGATGAAGAGAAAGGCATTACTTTTGAGGCTGATGTTGTTGCTCGTTTGATGAAAGATAAAACCACAAAAGTGTATGAAGGTGGCGACGAAGATGAATAAGATGATACATGTTTGGAGTATTGCAGCAAAAACGAAGGAGGTGCCACAATGGATGTCGACAGCGATGACGAGTAGATGTTTTAATGTAGAAGGTACTATCTCCATTCTTCTTCTAGTGTACTATATTCTTTGCAAAACCTGTATGATGTGGATGACAATATTTTTTCTCTTGGTCTCTTTCCTGTTGCATAATTTTTGTCTTTGCTACTGCAGTTCAGTACAATGTCTCTTTTTGAATATCTACAGTTTGAATGGACTTCTAATTTTGAAATATTTGACAGGCATTGCTGACAAGGGTGAGAAGGAGATGCTAAAAAAAGGTTGTGCTGCAAGCTTAAGTTGGTCTTACAGTGCTTTTGGCTCTGTAATATTGTCATCTAATGGTAATATCTGGAGTTTTATTTTGTTTGCGTTGATAGGCCAATGACTGCTAATCCTTGCTGTGATCAGTATCCGTGTCAGTGTGTTAACAAAGTCGTTGTGGTTGTAATCCTTCTTGTATGCGTGACAATATATTATCTCTGTACCAGCTGTTGTGAGGATGGCATATGTGTGCTGTCAATTGGCTATTCAAGTTCACAAATTATTCCTGAAATTCATATGGCTCTTGTATGTTCATAATATGGCCTAAAATCAAGTTCCTTGTATCTAGTTTAGATGCCATCTTCCCAAACACAATTCCGGTCATTTTAGACCTTTGTGAAGCGACCCCAAGCTAGCCAACAATCATGGCCATGTAACTTGGCAGAATGAGGGTCCTTACTACCCTAACCATCTACCAAAAACCTATGAACAAAATACCCTATGGAAGGCCAGTGCATCAGGCATCAAAGTTTGGTGCAGAAACTGATTTTAGTCCAAATAGTGCACCTATCCTTCGCCATTAATGCTTAGCTTCTTTGTATACCCTAACTGAGCATACAAGCATACTGTGACACGGTTGGTTTCTTCAACTAATGCACGGAGAGGGAGAGTGCGTGGTGACCAGTGAGCCAACATGCAATAATGGTGCTATGTGCGTTTATGGCAGCGCCACGAGTGACTCAGGCCCCTACTCGCCCACCCCTCTCGCCTGTAGCTCTCTCCCACCCCCAAGATCATTTCCCTCCTACCGGAGCCAACGCGAGCAACTCTACCGTGCCGGCTGGTGCGACGCCCACGGCCCAGGGTCCGGCACCGTCCAACCCCCCTGACGCCAAGGTCTCATCCCACCCGCCCCTACAACATGTGAGAAGGATAGAAGGAAAGGGGCACCAGATTGTGGGGAAAGAGGGATCGAAGGAAACAAAGAGAGGGTAGCGCTGATCCATCATGGGGAAAGAGGGATCGTGAGGACCTGAGAGAGAAAAGAAAGAAAGCAAAGGAAGGAAAGAAGAGACGAAAGGAGATCTCGCGCTAATCCATCGCGCTAGCCACCAGACACGTTGACTCGTCCATCGGGCGAGTCACCAGACGCGTGGGCTGAACCATTGCGCGAGCCACCAGACGCGGTGGCTGATCCATCGCGCGAGCCCCTTCCCCCTTGGACGCGCTCTACCACACAGGTAGAAACAAGTATAATGGATAGTGTATTTCTGAAATATGTGATCGACGTGGTCTCTGTATTTTTCTGTTTGAATGAAATTTTGTTTACCAACTTTGACTAATTGCAACTTTTAAACCGCAAAATCCAAATGACCTGATTACTTTAACTTTTTATTTCAACCGATATTTCTTTTAAACTGCAAAATCCAAATGACCTGATTACTCTTTTTTTATTTCAATTGATATTTCTTTTAAACTGACCCACAAAATCCAAATGACCCGCAAAAAGACTAATATTTCTTTTAAACTGCAAAATCAAAATGACCTGATTACTCTTTTTTTAACTGATATTTCTTTTAAGCTGACCTACAAAATCCAAATGACCCGCAAAAAAAACTGTTATTTATTTTAAACTGCAAAATCCAAATGACCTGATTACTCTTTTTTTATTTCAACTGATATTTATTTTAAACTGACCCGCAAAATCCAAATGACCCGCAAAAAAACTAATATTTCTTTTAAACTGCAAAATCCAAATGACTTGATTGTTTAAAAATAATATTTGAATTGATATTTCTATATGAATTTGGTTGCATTTTTAAGCTACTTAAGTAGTGTAGGTAGCATATGTCGGCGTGTTGAACTGATATTTCTTTTAAGATACCCGTCTTCCTCAACTCCGGTCGCGACTCCGTTGAAAGCTTCTAAGAGCATGCGCTCCATTCGTGAGCTCTCCGCCCATCCACCCTGGAGCCCATGCCGCCCACCGGTAGACGTGTGTCAACGTCCTACACCTCGGATGGTGTGCTCTCGTTTCGATAGAAAGTTGTTGCCCAAAGTTCAGGATGGAGATCAACTTGGACGGAGATGACCCAATCAATAAAGTTGTTCGTTCGATGATAAAAAGAACAAAGTTCGGCATGGAGATCAACTCGGATGGAGGTGGCCCAATCAATAAAGTTGTTCGTTTCGATGATACAAAGAACATAGTTCGGCATGGAGATCAACTCGGGTGGAGATGTGATACGTCTCCAACGTATCTATAATTTTGGATTGTTCCATGCTATTTTATTATGTGTTTTGGATGTTAATGGGCTTTATTTTACACTTTTATATTATTTTGGGGACTAACCTATTAACCCAAGGCCCAGTGCAAATTGTTTTTTTGCCTATTTCAGTGTTTCGCAGAAAAGGAATATCAAACGGAGTCCAAACGGAATGAAACATTCGGGAGCGTGATTTTTGGAACAAACGTGATCCAGAGGACTTGGAGTGGACGTTAAGAAACTAACGAGGTATCCACGAGGCAGGGGGGTGCCTACCCCCTGGGCGCGCCCTCCCCCCTCGTGGGCACCTCGTGGCTCAACCGACCTACTTCTTCCTCCTATATATGTTCACATACCCCAAAAACATCCATGAGCACCACGAAACCCTATTTCCACAGCCGCAACCTTCTGTACCCAAGAGATCCCATCTTGGGGCCTTTTTCGGAGCTCCGCCTCAGGGGCATCAATCATGGAGGGCCTCTACATCAACTCCATGTCCCCTCCGATGAGGTGTGAGTAGTTTACTTCAGACCTTCGGGTCCATAGTTATTAGCTAGATGGCTTCTTCTCTCTCTTTGAATCTCAATACAAAGTTCTCCTAGATCTTCTTGGAGATCTATTCGATATAACTCTTTTTGCGGTGTTTGTCGAGATCCGATGAATTGTGGGTTTATGATCAAGACTATTTATGAACAATATTTGATTCTTTTCTGAAATCTTTTATGCATCATTGGTTATCTTTGCAAGTCTCTTCGAATTATCAGTTTGGTTTGGCCTACTAGATTGATCTTTCTTGCAATGGGAGAAGTGCTTAGCTTTAGGTTCAATCTTGGGGTGCTCGATCCTATTGACAGAAAGGGAAACGACACGTATTGTATTGTTGCCATCGATGATAAAAAGATGGGGTTTATATCATATTGCTTGACTTTATCCCTCTACATCATGTCATCTTACCTAATGCGTTACTCTGTTCTTATGAACTTAATACTCTAGATGCATGCTGGATAGCGGTCGATGTGTGGAGTAATATTAGTAGTTGCAGGCAGGAATCGGTCTACTTGTCCCGGACGTGATGCCTATATACATGATCATGCATAGATATTCTCATAATTATTCGCTTTTCTATCAATTGCTAGACTGTAATTTGTTCACCCACTGTAATACTTATGCTATCTTGAGAGAAGCCACTAGTGAAACCTATGGCCCTCGGGTCTATTTTCCATCATATAAGTTTCCAATCTATTTTACTTTGCAATCTTTACTTTCAATCAATATCATAAAAATAACAAAAATATTTATCTTATCACTATTATCTCTATCAGATCTCACTCTCGTAAGTGATCGTGAAGGGATTGACAACCCTTTATCGCATTGGTTGCGAGGTTCTTATTTGTTTCTGTAGGTATGAGGGACTTGTGTGTGGCCTCCTACTGGATTGATACCTTGGTTCTCAAAACTGAGGGAAATACTTACGCTACTTTGCTGCACCACCTTTCCTCTTCGAGGGAAAACCAACGCAGTGCTCAAGAGGTAGCAAGAAGGATTTCTAGGGCCGTTGCCAGGGAGTCTACACACAAGTCAAGACATACCAAGTACCCATCCTAAACTCTTATCCCTCGCATTACATTATTTGCCATTTGCCTCTTGTTTTCCTCTCCCCCACTTCACCCTTGTCGTTTTATTCGCCCTCTTTTTTCATTCCTCTTCTCTTTTCTAGTTCATCTCTTTTTGCTTGCTTCTTGTTTGCTTGTGTGTTGGATTTCTTGTTTGCCGCGATGTCCCTACCAAATGGTTTTGATCCTCACCTAAGAAGGTTGGACAAAATAGAAAACAATGTTAGAAGTTTTATGACCTTGCAGTTTGAGCGTAATAATTTCTTTAGAAACGAGCTTAAAGAACAAAAAAGTTTTATAGGGTACATGAATAAAGAGCTCGATGATATGTCTAAAGAATTTTATGTTTTGAAATCTTAGTTCGCTCATCTTGAACACTTAATAGCCCAAATTTTGGATAAGCAGGCCACCTTAGTTAATAAGATGGCTGCAAACCGGAAGAACTTGATGGTAATAATGATGAAGATCTAAAAGTTATTGATGTGTCCCCTATTAAATCTTTGTTTTGCAATATGAATCTTGATAATCATGGGACTGGAGATGAGTCAACTTTAGTTAGAAGGCATCCCAATGATTCGGAGTTTTTAGATCTTGATGCAAAAATTGATAAAAGTGGGATGGAAGAGGTCAAAACTTTAAATAGCAATCAACCCACTATCTTGGATTTCAAGGAATTTAATTATGATAATTGTTCTTTAATAGATTGTATTTCCTTGTTGCAATCCGTGCTAAATTCTCCGCATGCTTATAGTCAAAATAAAGCTTTTACTAAACATATCGTTGATTCTTTAATGCAATCTTATGAAGAAAAGCTTGAATTGGAAGTTTATTTCGCTAGAAAACTTCATGATGAGTGGGAACCTACTATTAAAATTACGATTAAAGATCATGAATGATTTTCTTTATGTGATTTGGGTGCTAGTATTTCCACGATTCCTAAAACTTTGTGTGATTTGCTAGGTTTCAGTGAATTTGATGATTGTTCTTTAAACTTGCATCTTGCGGATTCCACCATTAAGAAACCTATGGGAAGAATTAATGATGTTCTTATGGTTGCAAATAGGAACTATGTGCCCATAGATTTCATTGTCCATGATATAGATTGTAATCCTACATGTCCTATTATTCTTGGTAGACCTTTCCTTAGAACGATTGATGCAATTATTGATATGAAGGAAGGGAATATTAGATTCCAATTTCCATTAAGGAACGGCATGGAACACATTCCTAGTAAGAAAATTAAATTATCTTATGAATCTATTATGAGAGCCACTTATGGATTGCATATCAAAGATGATAATACCTAGATCTATCCTTGCTTTTATGCCTAGCTAGAGGCGTTAAATGATAGCGCTTGTTGGGAGGTAACCCAATTTTATTTTTGCTTATTGCTTTTTGATTCTGTTTAGTAATAAATAATTCATCTAGCCTCTGTTTAGATGTGGTTTTATGCTTTTAATTAGTGTTTGTGCCAAGTAGAACCTTTGGGAAGACTTAGGGAAAGTCTTTGCGATCTTGCTGTAAAAAACAGAAACTTTAGTGCTCACGATATTTGCTACCATTTTTTACTGGAGAGTACTATTTAGTTAATTATTTTTGCATATGATTAATAGATAAATTCCTCACGTACATCAATTTATTTTAGAATTTCTAGGGTTCCAGAAGTATTCTAAACCTTCAGATTACTACATACTTTTTTGTTTTTGACAGATTCTGTTTTTCGTGTGTTGTTTGCTTATTTTGATGAATCTATGGCTAGTAATAGAGTTTATGAACCATAGAAAATTTGGAATACAATAGGTTTAACACCAATATAATTAAAGAATGAGTTCATTACAGTACCTTTAAGTGGTGGTTTGTTTTCTTTTACTAACGGAGTTCACGAGATTTACTTTTAAGTTTTGTGTTGTGAAGTTTTCAAGTTTTGGTTAAAGATTTGATGGATTATGGAACAAGGAGTGGCAAGAGCCTAAGCTTGAGGATGCCCCGAAAGGCATCCCCTCTTTCGTCTTCATCCATCGGTAACTTTACTTGGAGCTATATTTTTATTCGCCACATGATATGTGTTTTGCTTGGAGCGTCTTTTATGAATTGAGTCTTTGCTTTTTAGTTTACCACAAGCATCCTTGCTGTACACACATTTTGGGAGAGACACACATGAATTGGAATTTATTAGAATACTCTATGTGCTTCACTTATATCTTTTGAGTTGGATAATTTTTGCTCTAGTGCTTCGCTTATATCTTTTAGAGCACGGCGGTGGTTCTGTTTTATAGAAATAATTGATCTCTCATGCTTCACTTATATCATTTTGGGAGTCCTTTAGAATAGCATGGTAATTTACCTTGGTTATAAATTTTAAATTCTAAGAGAAGTTGGATGCTTGATAGTTGTTTTGAGATATAAAGGTGGTAGTATTAGAGGTGTGCTAGTTGAGTAATTGTGAAATTGATGAATACTTGTGTTGAAGTTGGCAAGTCCCGTAGCATGCACGTATGGTAAACGTTGTGTGATAAATTTGAAGCATGGGGTCTTCTTTGATTGCTTTCCTTATGAGTGGCGGTCGGGGACGAGCGATGGTCTTTTCCTACCAATCTATCCCCCTAGGAGAATGCGCGTAGTTCTTGGTTTTGATGACTTGTAGATTTTTGCAATAAGTATGTGAGTTCTTTATGACTAATGTTGAGTCCATGGATTATACACACTCTCACCCTTTACATCATTTCTAGCCTCTTTAGTACCGTGCATTGCCCTTTCTCACCTTGAGAGTTGGTGCAAACTTCACCGGTGCATCCAATCCCCGTGATATGATACACTCTATCGCACATAAGCCTCCTTATATCTTCCTCAAAACAGCCACCATACCTACCTATTATGGCATTTCCATAGCCATTCCAAGATATATTTTCATGCAACTATCCACCGTTCCATTTATTATGACACGCATCATCATTGTCATATTGCTTTGCACGATCATGTAGTTGAAATCGTATTTGTGGCAAAGCCACCATGCTTAATTTTTCATACATGTCACTCTTGATTCATCGCAATCCCGGTACACCGGCGGAGTCATTCACATAGAGTCATATTTTGTTCTAAGTATCGAGTTGTAATTCTTGAGTTGTAAGTAAATAAAAGTGTGATTATCATCATTAGAGCATTGTCCCATGTGAGGAAAGGATGATGGAGACTATGATTCCCCCACAAGTCGGGATGATACTCCGGACGAAAAAAATAAAATAAAAAAGAGGCCATAAAAAAGAAAAGAAGGCCCAAACAAAAAAGAGAGAAAAAGAGAGAAGGGACAATGTTACTATCCTTTTTCCACACTTGTGCTTCAAAGTAGCACCATGATCTTCATGATAGAGAGTTTCTTATTTGGTCACTTTCATATACTAGTGGGAATTTTTCATTATAGAACTTGGCTTGTATATTGCAAGGATGGGTTTCCTCAAATGCCCTAGGTCTTCGTGAGCAAGCAAGTTGGATGCACACCCACTTAGTTTCTTTGATGAACTTTCATATATTTATAGCTCTAGTGCATCCGTTGCATGGGAGTCCCTACTCCTTGCATTGACATCAATGAGTGGGCATCTCCATAGCCCATTGATTAGTCGTGTCAATGTGAGACTTTCTCCCTTTTTGTCTTCTCACGCAACCTCAATCATCATATTCTATTCCACCCATAGTGCTATTTCCATGGCTCGCGCTCATATATTGTGTAAAAGTTGAAAGAGTTTGAAAAGGCTAAGTATGAAAAAATTGCTTGGCTTGTCATCGGGGTTGTGCATGATGAGAGCATTTTGTGTGACAAAAATGAAGCATGGCCAAACTACATTATTTTGTAGGGATAAGTTTTCTTTGGCTATGTTATTTTGATAAGACATAATTTCTTGATTAGCATACTTGGAGTATTACTATTTTTATGTCAACAATAAACTTTCATCTTGAATCTTTCGGATCTGAACGTTAATGCCACAATAGAGAAATATACATTGAAGAATATGCTAGAAAGCATTTCACATCAAAAATTCTGTTCTTATCATTTACCTACTCGAGGACGAGCAGGAATTAAGCTTGGGGATGCTTGATACGTCTCCAACGTATCTATAATTTTTGATTGTTCCATGCTATTATATTATCTGTTTTGGATGTTAATGGGCTTTAGTTTACACTTTTATATTATTTTTGGGACTAACCTATTAACCCAAGGCCCAGTGCAAATTAATGTTTTTTTGCCTATTTTAGTTTTTCGCATAAAAGAAATATCAAACGGATTCCAAACAGAATGAAACCTTCGGGAGCGTAATTTTTGGAACAAACATGATCCAGAGGACTTGGAGTGGACGTCATGAAACGAACGAGGTGTCCACGAGGCAGGGGGCGTGTCTACCCCCCTGGCCGCCCCCCTCATGGGCCCCTCGTGGCTCAACCGACCTACTTCTTCCTCCGATATATGTTCACATACCCCGAAAACATCCAGGAGCACCACGAAACCCTATTTCCACTACCGCAACCTTCTGTACCCAAGAGATCCCATCTTGGGGCCTTTTCCGGAGCTTCGCCGGAGGGGGCATCGATCACGGAGGGCCTCTACATCAACTCCATGGCCCCTCCGATGATGTGTGAGTAGTTTACTTCAGACCTTCGGGTCCATAGTTATTAGCTAGATGGCTTCTTCTCTCTCTTTGAATCTCAATACAAAGTTCTCCTCGATCTTCTTTGAGATCTATTCGATGTAACTCTTTTTGCGGTGTGCTTTCGGCTCTGTAATACTGTCATCTAATGGTAGTATCCGTAGTTTTATTTTTTTTGCGTTGATAAGACAATCACTGCTGATCGTTGCTGTGATCCGTATCCTTGTCGGCGTGTTAACAAAGTCGTTGTGGTTGTAGTCCTTGTAAGCCTGACAATATACTATCTCTGTACCAGCTGTTGTGAGGATGGCATATGTGTTCTGTCAATTGGCTATTCAAGTTCACAAATTATTCCTAAAATTCACATGGCTCATTTATGTTCATAATATGGCCTAAAATCAAGTTCCTTGTATCTAGTTTAGAAGCCATCTTCCCAAACACAATTTCGGTCATTTTAGACCTTTGTGAAGCGACCCCAAGCTAGCCAACAGTCTTGGCCGTGTAACTTGGCAGAATGAGACTCCTTACTACCCTAACCATCTACCCAAAACCTATGGACAAAATACCCTAAGGAAGACAAGTGCATCAGGCATCAAAGTTTGGCGCATAAACTGATTTTTAATCCAAATAGTGCACCTATCCTTAGCCATTAACGTTTAGCTTCTTTGTATACCCTAATTGAGCATCAAAGCATACTGTGACACGGTTGGTTTCTTCAACTAATGCACGGAGAGGGAGAGTGCATGGTGACCAGTGACCCGGCATGCAGTAATGGTGCTCTATGCGTTTATGGCAGCGCCACGAGCGACTCAGGCCCCTACTCGCCCATCCCTCTCGCCTGTAGCTCTCTCCCACCCCCGCGATCATTTCCCTCCTGCCGGAGCCGACGCGAGCCGCTCTGCCATGTCGGCCGGTGCGCCGCCCACGGCCCAGGGTCCGGCACAGTCCAACCCCCTTGACGCCAAGGTCTCATCCCACCTTCCCCTACAACACGTGAGAAGGATAGAAGGAAAGGGGCACCATATTGCGGGGAAAGAGGGATTGAAGGAAACAAAGAGAGGGTAGTGCTGATCCATCATGGGGAAAGAGGGATCGTGAGAAGCTGAGAGAGAAAAGAAAGAAAGCAAAGGAAGGAAAGAAGAGACGAAAGGAGATCTCGCGCTAGCCACCAGACGCGTTGACTCGTCCATCATGCGAGTCACCAGACGAGGTGGCTGAACCATCGCGCGAGCCACCAGATGCGGTGGCTGATCCATCGCGTGAACCCTTCCCACTTGGACGTGCTCTACCACACTGGTAGAAACAGGTATAATGGATAGCGTATTTCTGAAATATCTGATCGACGTGGTCTCTGTATTTTTCTGTTTGAATGAAATTTTGTTGACAAACTTTGACTAATTGCAACTTTTAAACCGCAAAATCCAAATGACCTGATTACTTTAATGTTTTTATTTCAACCGATATTTCTTTTATACTGCAAAATCCAAATGACCTGATTACTCTTTTTTTATTTAAATTGATATTTCTTTTAAACTGACCCGCAAAACCCAAATGACCCGCAAAAAAAACTAATATTTCTTTTAAACTAGAAAATCCAAATGACCTGATTACTCTTTTTTTCAACTGATATTTCGTCTAAACTGACCCGCAAAATCCAAATGACCCACAAAAAAACTGATATTTCTTTTAAACTGCAAAATCCAAATGACCTGATTACTCATTTTTTATTTCAACTGATATTTATTTTAAACTGACCCGCAAAATCCAAATGACCCGCAAAAAGAAACTGATATTTCTTTTAAACTTCAAAATCCAAATGACTTGATTATTTTAAACAAACGTATTTGAATTGATATTTCTATATGAATTTGGTTGCATTTTAAGCTACTTAAGTAGTGTAGGTAGCATATGTCGGCGTGTTGAACTGCTATTTCTTTTAAGGTACCCGTCTTCCTCAACTCCGGTCGCGTCTCCATTGAAAGCTTCTAAGAGCGTGCGCTCCATTCGCGAGCTCTCCGCCCATCCACCCTGGAGCCCATGCCTCCCACCGGTCGACGTGTGTCGACGTCCTACACCTCGGATGGTGTGCTCTCGTTTCGATAGAAAGTTGTTGCCCCAAGTTCGGGATTGAGATCAACTTGGATGGGGATGACCCAATCAATAAAGTTGTTCATTTGATGATACAAAGAACAAAGTTCGGCATGGAGATCAACTCGGATGGAGATGACCCAATCAATAAAGTTGTTAGTTTCGATGATACAAAGAACATAGTTCGACATGGAGATCAACTCGGGTGGGGTTGTGATACGTCTCCAACGTATCTATAATTTTAGATTGTTCCATGCTATTATATTATGTTTTTTGGATGTTAACGAGCTTTATTTTACACTTTTATATTATTTTTGGGACTAACCTATTAACCCAAGGCCCAGTGCAAATTGCTATTTTTTTGCCTATTTAAGTGTAAGAAAAGGAATATCAAACGGAGTCTAAACGGAATGAAACCTTCGGGAGCATGATTTTTGGAACAAACGTGATCTAGAGGACTTGGAGTGGACGTCAAGAAACGAATGAGGTGTCCACGAGGCAGGGGGCGTGCCCTCCCTGCTCGTGGGCACCTCGTGGCTCAACTGACCTACTTCTTCCTCCTATATATGTTCACATACCCCAAAAACATCCAGGAGCAGCAGGAAACCCTATTTCCACTGCCGCAACCTTCTGTACCCAAGAGATCCCATCTTGGGGCCTTTTCCATAGCTCCGCCAGAGGGGGCATCGATCACGGAGGGCCTCTACATCAACTCCATAGCCCTTCCGATGAGGTGTGAGTAGTTTACTTCAGACCTTCGGGTCCATAGTTATTAGCTAGATGGCTTCTTCTCTCTCTTTGAATCTCAATACAAAGTTCTCCTCGATCTTCTTGGAGATCTATTTGATGTAACTCTTTTTGCGGTGTGTTTGTCGAGATCCGGGGAATTGTGGGTTTATGATCAAGTCTATCTATGAACAATATTTGATTCTTCTCTAAAATCTTTTATGCATGATTGGTTATCTTTGCAAGTCTCTTCAAATTCTCAGTTTGGTTTGGCCTACTAGATTGATCTTTCTTGCAATGGGAGAAGTGCTTAGCTTTGGGTTCAATTTTGCGGTGCTCGATACCAGTGACAGAAAGGGAAACGACACGTATTGTATTGTTGCCATCGAGGATAAAAAGATGGGGTTTATATCATATTGCTTGAGTTTATCCCTCTACATCATGTCATCTTACCTAATGCGTTACTCTGTTCTTATGAACTTAATAATCTAGATGCATGCTAGATAGCGGTCGATGTGTGGAGTAATAGTAGTAGATGCAGGTAGGAGTCGGTCTACTTGTCGCGGACGTGATGCCTATATACATGATCATGCCTAGATATTCTCATAATTATTCTCTTTTCTATCAATTGCTTGACAGTAATTTGTTCACCCACCGTAATACTTATGCTATCTTGAGAGAAGCCACTAGTGAAACCTATGGACCCCAGGTCTATTTTCCATCATATAAGTTTCCAATCTATTTTACTTTGCAATCTTTACTTTCAATCTATATCATAAACATACCAAAAATATTTATCTTATCACTATTATCCCTATCAGATCTCACTCTCGTATGTGACCGTGAAGGGATTGACAACCCCTTTATCGTGTTGGTTGCGAGGTTCTTATTTGTTTGTGTAGGTACGAGGGACTTGCGTGTGGCCTCCTACTGGATTGATTCCTTGGTTCTCAAAACTGACGGAAATACTTACGCTACTTTGCTGCATCACCCTTTCCTCTTCAAGGGAAAACCAACGCACTGCTCAAGAGGTAGCAAGATGACCCAACAATAAAGTTGCTCATTTCGATGATACAACTAACAAAGTTCGGCATGGCGATCAACTCGGGTGGAGATGACCCAATAAATAAAGTTGTTTGTTTCGATGATACAAAGAACAAACTTCGGCATGAAGATCAACTCTGATGGAGATGAACAAAGGCTGAATTCCTGATTTGGGTCAGTCTACTGCTCGCCACCCTCGATCTCCAATCTAATGGCTGCCAGGTCGTCTTCAACCTCCAGACGAACCTTCTTCCGACCGCCCATGGACCACCGGCCACCACCTCCCGTGGCCGGCGGCGCTACCGCGCAGCCACGCCGCCTAGCCCTCCCTGGAACCTCCTCCCACTATCGTGCTGCCACCGCCCCGGACATCCCTCTAGGCTCGGGCCTCGCCGGTTTTTTCTCCGGCAAACCTTCACCACCGCCCGTTGCCGCCGCCCCACAACTGTCGTGCTGCCTTGCCCACCCCCACCCTCAAATAGATGGTAGGGTAGCCTGCCTAGCGAGGTTCTTCCTCCTCTTCGGCGAGTTCTTCCTCCCTCTCCGGTTGTTTCTCCGTTGAACCGAAAATCAACTAACACCAACTTCAAAAGTCAGGCAATTGACATGTAGCTATTGTGAAAAACTAAACCAGTAATCGAACCGGTAAGGATGTTGGTTCAAATTTTTACCAGTCAAACCGTCGGTCCGGTCCGGTTTTTTATACTATGTCATCACATGTTTCGAGAAAAGGATGGCGCATATGTCTTGCTCATTCTAGTAATTATTTCTTAATATAGTGCATAATTAAATATATGTCTTACTAATTACAGTGACAAATAATAAAGTTGTGATATATGCTCTAGAATGTTCTAAATACGGCTCGGCGGCAAAAAGCGCATGCACGGTACAGTTTATGCTCCAGCTGCGCTAAGGCAAAAACAACACAACGAGAATGGACACCATTGCCTAGCAATGTTCCCAAAAAAATACACATATCCATTGATCCAGCAGTACCAATATGAAGGGCATATTAGTAATTTGACACACACAAATCGCTAACCCCCACTGCATGACCAGCCAAATCCCCTTCCTCCCCCGTGTATCGCCAAATCCCCTCCCTCCCATTCCCCTTCCTCTTCCACCGCCGGCCACGGCTTCACCTCCTCCACCGCCGAGCCCAACTTCCCTTCCTCGACCACCTCCACTGCAGAGCATGAATCCCCTCCCTCCCCTTCCCCTTGCACTTCCACTGCCTATCAAGACCCTCTCTCCCCCACCATCCGCCTCCACCAAACCCTAGAGTAAGCTGCCGCCACCACCACCAACGCGACCACATTGTGCCACTGTCAAGCACTACTCCCCTTGCTCTTCCGCCTCCACCGCCGGTCACGACTCCACCTCAACTGCCGGTCAAGAATCCCCTCCCCCACCTCTCCGCACCACCAAACCCTAGAACAAGTCCTCGCCGCGACCATATGGCGATGCTTCAAGGACATCTACGCCACACTAACCGGGAAGAAGATTGCAGCGAAGAAACCCCGAGGACACAAGACAGCAGGTATAATCTTCTTAACCCACCCCACGCCTGCCTATTTGTCGTTCATGCATATGTTTGTCTAATGGGTGTGTGGTAAAAGTGTTTTTCTTGTGTTTGATTTAAGTTGCAAGTGTTTCTTGTCCATTAGAGTTCTGGCCATACCTATGAAAAAGGGCTTGTGCCATCAAGTGTAGATTTGGGTCACATATTGTTGCAAACTTAATCACAAAAATAGTACTTTGTTATTAACTACAGATTATACACATAGTAATTTGTGCTCATGTGTTCACTCATCTTGGAACCATCGCTGCATCCTTTGGAGGAGTCGCGCATCAAAACATGCATAAGGAACAATTCAATGCTGCAAGCACTCGGAATTCCTGCACTATCGACATTGTTTGCAGCCAAAACTGTCATTTCACCTGAAAAAAATAATCCCAAGCATAGTAGCAATGATTCTGAAGCTGAGTACCATCCTAACGAGGACAATACCAGTGAAGGAGATTCATCTGATGATAGTTTAGTAGATGAAACAGATGCACTGCAGTCCACACCTGCTACTAGCTCAAACTCTAAGGTGCTAATTTCCTCCATCTAGTCATTCATTGCTTAGATATGTTGCTTGTTTGCTGTTGTAGCAGAACTCTGTTACTTTTTGTTGATTAAACCATGTTTTCATATCTATCAGGGTTGTAATAATACTAGTCAGAAAACTAGTAAGAAAAGGTCTGCTGCCATGCCCCCTGGTGGAGTCAAGCCTCGGCCTCCGAAGAGAGTTCATGCAGACCTCCCACAGGTACGCGGCGGTCCTAAACAAACGGTTTTTAACCCCTTTCCACGACGACATTCGGAACTGTCACCAAGTGAGTGTGGGCGATAGGGGGATCCTTCCCACACGGCCCAGAAACTGTCGGGGATATGTCGTTCGGGCACACACGCTCGGCAAAATGAGGTCGTGTGCGACTGGTGAGCACTCAAATATAGAAATACATACAGTAGTGCTAAAAAATACAATTATACAGGCGAAATTATTTCCGGTCGTAAGTACATCCCACGTAATTAGTCACCGCTAAACGTTTCTGTTCGTATATACATCCCACAGAGTCACTCCAAAGAATACATTTGCACAAGGTGGCGTAACGCAAACAGTTTTCAAGAGAATGTCGTGTGTGATTGTTCATTGATCCAACACGGTTTATTCCTAGAAACTGTGTGCGTTGCCTGAGCCCATCGCCCATGGTGTTTTCTCATTAACCATTTGCAATAGGAAAACCCAATTAGCAAGCTAATTGGCCAATTAGAGGGCTAATTGCCCTATTATTAATAATCCATTTACTAATCTAATTGACATTCATATTAAGCAGATAATATATTCCATTTCCATATTAAGGAAGCAGGATTTTATAATTGAAATACATCATAGTACAACATGATATAGCTTCAGCACCGAGCCACCCCATTACACAACTACACTAGCAGCAAGTTTCACATGCAACATCTAGAACCTTTCAAAATTAGCATCATATACAGTACATAGAGAAATGCATCTCATATGGAAAACTGCTGAAGCGGAAGGCGAATATTGAGCCTTCATTCATGTTGAAGGTCTTTACAACTTTAGGCCAATGCCTATGGATGATTGACCGTCCATCCTTCGATCTCTTCAGGAACACTTCAATATTAAACCGTGGGTATTGTATGAACACTCTCCTCGCCTCCTGACCACAGAGATGGTTGTAGAGGTAATCATCAGTGAAGCCTAAAAACAAGGATGTGCATAAATATCTTCTCTATATTGGAAATGTGGCAAAGGAATACAAAAAGGCAAGGTATAATAGTTAGTACCATCTTGTAAACCTCAGTGCTTCCCATTGTTTCCCTGCAACACATATAAGGTAGTTAGTCATTAGGTTAAGTATGCTATTAGTAAAATATTTTGATGAAAAATAAGCACATTGCAGATTCATCAGATTAATTCAAGCCACATGGAAAACCCATTTATACAAACCAAGCATGATTAAGAACTAGGAAATATAGCACTTGTATATGTTTCTCATGTATTAAGTGCAGCCAAATTCGATTTATTCCTCACATGGTATACAATAAGAGAATGCAGCCACATCAATTGAACATCGCATTGCAGAATTGAACCAAGCAGTTAACTAAATACCACAACGAATGAACCAAACGTTAACTGAGCACCACATTGCACAATATAGCATACTCCTAATAGAAGATCAGAGAGTTAACCAAACCAAGCATGCTTAGAAACTTGTAAATATTGCACCTTGAAAAATTAAACAACACATTTGCAGAATTGAACCAAGCAGTTAACTGAACACCACATTGTACGACATACATAACATATACACTATAGCAGAAGATTGCATGGTAAAAGTAGATAGCACAATTCACTAGAATTTGTTAAGGAAAGGCAGTAGCTAGCAAATTGAGCATGGATCCTTATAGTGAGCTAATAAGACAAGCTACTCCTCATTGTCGGAGATATCGATGACGATTGGCTCCTTGGACATGGAAGAGGGCGAGGCCTCCGCATAATGGGTGCCCTCGTTGTAGTGGTGAGTTGCCTGAGCCGCTCCGGGCAGCAACCTACTGGCTCTCGAGATGAGGTAAGCACATGCACGCCGAGAGAACACCTCGTAGTCTTCGTCGAAGGCACTAACGGTGGCCTCGAGAAAAGGCAACGAACTGTCATTTAAAGCAGCCAACCGCGTCGTGGCGTTGGCACGTGAGGCGTCAACGGTGGCCTCGACGGTGAGGTGCTCCTCCAAGATCTGGGGGTCGTCACGAATGGCAGCCATTGCAACCTCATCTACGCGTGCGGCCGGGATTTGCTTCTTCGCTGCCAAATGCTCCTTGAGGTCCTGGCTATACTGCCTGCACCATGGCTTAGGCCGGCGCTTATTTGGTGGAGGGGTTGGTGATTTGGGTGGAAGGTGTCGCACTCGCGCCGGCGGTCGGGGCATGTGGGATGTGGAAGGAGGAGGAGGATGGGGGTCGGGTGTGAATTACCTGCCTAGATAGGCGAGGCCGAGCAGCGTGAAGGAGGGTCGCCAGCGAGGAGGCGGCGGTGCTGCAAGCAAGGAGTGAAGGTTTCAACTTGGAAAGGAAGGCGGAAACATGGGAAATGTGGCTTTTGGTAAGGGGGAGGGTGTGGGGAGGTAGATATTTCTATAGAAGCCGAAAATTTAGAATTGCTTCAGCCAAAAAACTGGCGCGCAAATTGTCATCAGACACGGTCCCTTATTGAGAGCGGGCTGTGGACTGTAGCCGTCACACCTTCTTGCACAAACCATATGTGTACTATACTCCGACGGTGCTCCAAGATATTTTGTATTGCATCTCACATGGTTGGTTATAATAAACTATGTGGGATCTACTTTATTTTTCGTCTAGATATGAATTACATAATGGGGTCACAGCGGCCATGGACAGTGTTTGAATTGCAAGACCTTTTATCTGCAGTGATCATAAAAGAATTATTCAGGGTTCGTTTGGACATTTTTATGTATTAACTGAGTTTTCAATGCATTTATGTGCATAATTCAAATTTGAACTACATGCACATGCTCCAGTGCATAAAAATTGGTTGAAAAATCAAATCTTTGTCCTTGGGTGCATGCTTAGGTCCCATGCAAGAAATGGGAATGAATGTCAAACACCCTGGCACCGTCACTCGGCCGCAAACATTGAGATACCTGGTTTTTAAATTCTAGTAAATCCAAAACTCGTCTGAAATTCATGAAACTTGGCATGCTATCATGGAGCGGCATCAACATGCCATGGTAAATTTTTTTCCCATTTGGGGCAGTTTGGGTATATGCTTCTCACAAACCAGAGCTTCTCACAACAAGCATGATGGTTTCTGTCGGGAACGCCCCAACTTTGGGGGCGAAACAATATCCATTGCCTCTTATTGCTTTCAATTTTTTTCTTGTGTCAACATAGAACAACAGGAGTGTTGTGTTATTTTTTGTTATTTTTCGGGGTTCATTTGGACATTTTTATGCATTAAGTGAGTTTTCAATGCATTTACGTGCATAATTCAAGTTGGAACTACAAGCACATGCTCCAGTGCATATAAATTGGTTGAATAATCAAATCTTTGTCCTTGGGTGCATGCCTAGGTCCCATGGAAGAAATGAGAATGCATGTCAAACACCCTGCCACCGTCACTCGGCCGCAAACATTGCAATACCTGGTTTTTAAATTCTAGTAAATCCAAAATTCGTCTGAAATTCATGAAACTTGGCATGCTATCATGGAGCGGCATCAACAGGCCATGGTAAATTTTTTGTCCCATTTGGGGCAGGTTTGGGTAGATGCTTCTCACAAACCAGAGCTTCTCACAACAAGCATGATGGTTTCGGTAGGGAACGCCCCAACTTTGGGGGCGAAACGATATCCATTGCCTCTTATTGCTTTCAATTTTTTTTCTCGTGTCAACATAGAACAACAGGAGTGTTGTTTTATTTGTTTGTGATTTTTTGGGGTTCGTTTGGACATTTTTATGCATTAAGTGAGTTTTCAATGCATTTATGTGAATAATTCAAATTTGAACTACATGCACATGCTCCCGTGCATATAAATTGGTTGAAAAATCAAATCTTTGTCCTAGGGTGCATGCTTAGGTCCCATGGAAGAAATGGGAATGAATGTCAAACACCCTGCCACCGTCACTCGGCTGCAAACATTGAGATACATGGTTTTTAAATTCTATTAAATCCAAAACTCGTCTGAAATTCATGAAACATGGCATGCTATCATGGAGCGGCATCCACATGCCGTGGTAAATTTTTTGTCCCATTTGGGGCAGGTTTGGGTAAATGCTTCTCACAAACCAGAGCTTCTCACAACAAGCATGATGGTTTCGGTAGGGAACGCCCCAACTTTGGGGGCGAAATGATATCCATTGCCTCTTATTGCTTTCAAATTTTTTATCGTGTCAACATAGAACAACAGGAGTGTTGTGTTATTTTTTGTGATTTTTCGGGGTTCGTTGGGACATTTTTATGCATTAAGTGAGTTTTCAATGCATTTATGTGTAACACCCTCGATGCGACTATATCTCCCATGTGTCGAAGCACGACTTAGAGGCATAACCGCATTGAAAGCAATGTCACAAGTGAGGTAATCTTCACACAACCCATGTAATACATAAGGGAAAAGATACATAGTTGGCTTACAACCGCCACTTCACACAATTACATGAATAAAGCATTACATCATCCAGATACACTCAAGGTCTGACTACGGAACCAAAATAAAATAAGACTACCCCAAATGCTACACAGATCCCCGATCATCCCGACTGGGCTCCACTACTGATCAACTAGAACGAAACAACATAAAGGACAAGATCTTCATAGAGCTCCTCCTTGAGATTGGTTGCGTCATTGCACGGTTCAACGGCACCTGCAAGCTAGTTTTGGAAGTATATGTGACTCACGGGGACTCAGCAATCTCACATCCTCGCGATCAAGACTATTTAAGCTTATAGGTAGGGTAAAAGGTATGAGGTGGAGCTGCAGCAAGCACTAGCATATATGGTGGCTAACATACGCAAATGAGAGCGAGAAGAGAAGGCAAAAGCACGGTCGAACAACTATGATCAAGAAGTGATCCTAGAACAACCTACGCCAAGCATTACTCCAACACCGTGTTCACTTCGCGGACTCCGCCGAGAAGAGACCATCACGGTTACACACTTCAGGTTTTCTACAACCGGACATTAACAAATTCCCATCTGCCCATAACCGCGGGCATGGCTTTCGAAAGTTCAATCCCTACAGGGGTGTCCCAACTTAGCCCATCACAAGCTCTCATGGTCAACGAAGGATATTCCTTCTCCCAAGACAATTCGATCACACTCGGCATCCCGATTACAAGACATACTCGACAATGGTAAAACAAGTCCAGCAAAGCCGCCCGAATGTGCCGACAAATCCCGATAGGAGCTGCACATATCTCGTTCTCAGGGCACACTCAGATGAGACTAGCTACGAGTAAAACCAACCCTCAAGTTTCCCCGAGGTGGCCCTGCAGGCAGCTCAGTTCGGACCAACACTTAGAGAAGCACTGGCCCGGGGGGGGGGGTTAAAATAAAGATGACCCTTGAGTCTGTAGAACCCAAGGGAAAGTGGTAGGTTGTTAGTGCAAATGGTAAAACCAAGGTTGGGCCTTGCTGGAGGAGTTTTATCCAAGGTGAACTGTCAAGGGGTTCCTATTATAACCCAATCGTGTAAGGAACGCAAAATCCAAGAACATAACACCGATATGACGAAAACTAGGGCAGAAAGAGTGGAACAAAACACCAGGCATAAGGCCAAGCCTTCCACCCTTTACCAAGTATATATATGCATTAATTAAATAAGAGATATTGTGATATCCCAACAAAATATCCATGTTCCAACATGGAACAAACTCCAATCTTCACCTGCAACTAGCAACGCTATAAGAGGGGCTGAGCAAAGTGGTAACATAGCCAAACAACGGTTTGCTAGGACAAGGTGGGTTAGAGGCATGGCTTAACAATATGGGAGGCATGATAAGCAAGTGGCAGGTATCGCGGCATAGGCATAGCAAAAGAGCGAGCAACTAGCAAGCAAAGATAGAAGTGATTTCGAGGGTATGGTCATCTTGCCTGAAATCCCGCAAGGAAGAAGAACGAGTCCATGAAGAAGACAAATGGACGTAGTCGAACGGGTCCTCACAAGCACGACGTTATCGGAACCAACCCGAAGAAGCAACACCGGAAAGAAGCACACAACATAGTAAACAACCAACAAATGAACATGGCATGATATGCGGGATGCGGTATGTGATGCATATGCATGATTTGGAAAGGAATGATTTAACCTGGCCTCAACATGGAAATCCAAGAGTGCCATTGGAAAGGTGAGGTGATTTCGGTCGAAATCGATATAAAGATCACCGGAATCGGATGCACGATTTGGAAATGGCAAGCAAAACAAATATGGCATCGGTCTGCGATAATCAGCAAGTAGCCATATAAATGCATCAAGATAAATATGCTACAGCAATCAAGCATAACAACGAAATACATGGCATGGATCCACTCAAGATGCTTGACAAAAGATGAACACTGAGCTACGGCTAATTTACTCATTAACAGGTCCAAACAAGCATGGCAAAAGTGCAAATGATAACAGGTTTCAGACTATCATGTCGGGAATTTATCATCAGGAAGCAATGTTTAGAGCATGATAACTATATGCTACAGGAACATATCATGGCAAATCAAGGCATGGAATGAAGCTACACAGAGCATATAACAAAAGTCCCTTAGTGACCATGAAACAAAAGGGATTCGGACTTAGTGAAAAACTGAAGCATGCAAAACAGATTAACAAGTAGGCAAATTTACGAGCTCGATGCACTCACTACGAGGCATTGCATGACAAACTAAGCATACACCCAGCAAATAGACATGGCATAGAAGCTAGACATGGCAAGAAAAACAACATAGCATGCACGGATCAACAACAACAAGCTCGGCAAAATTGCTAAACATGTTAACAATCTGCCAGGAACATTTTATAGCAAAAGTAGAGCTTGATTGACTCAAGATAGGATGCTCCATAATTGCAAACAAAGACATGGATGGATAGAGCATCACAATATTAACAAAACATCCTTCTGATCATGCTCAAAAGTGGCACGGATCACTAGGAAACAACATGAACATATGACATAAAAAATAAGGACAGGGCAAGGACTTAGTGAAATTCAAAGTCCCTGAAATCAACATCATTGAGTAAGCTACATTGCATGCTTGTGCTAGTCACCACAAAGATCACAAAAATACATGGCATACACCCCTGTAAAGATGGCATGGCATATAACAAAACACATGTAGAGCTCAGGATCATAGCATGCACACATTAATCACGACAAAAATGACAAAAGGGCATTTGCTGAAACAGATCTGACATAATCATCACATAGCCCTCTTCCAACAACATTTCGGGCATCAAGATGAGCTCAAAATAAAATGATGCAATGAGATAAAATGATGTACTCGTCGAGACGAACATTTTGATATGCTACACACACGAATCGGAGCTACGGATGCAGAGTTATGAGCTGATGAAGATAGCAAAAAATTTTAGGGTTAGGGAGGCAAAAGTCAACCGCACGGATCTCAGATCCAGATCGGGCACTGTAGCATCACGAGGTTCGAAGTTCGCCAGGGTTAATGGCCGCGGTGGCCAGACTTGAAGCGGGGGACGGCCGGAGTCGACGTCGGCGTGGAGTAGAAGATCGGCTGGACCTGGGGAAGACCCCGACAATGGAGGGCGGCGAGGCGCGGCGCTCGTCGGCGTCGGGGACATGGCTGCGCGGCTCACCGGCGAAGGGCGGCGGTGGCCGGAGCAGGCGACCATGGGTGGCAGGGCGGCGGTGACCCGCGGCGGCGGAGGCGGCTCGTGGCGGCTCGGGCGCAGAAGGGAGAGAGCGGCGGCGGAAGGACCCAGGCCCGGGCGGGCCGTGCCTGGGCTCCGCGGGATGGCGGCGGGCGTGGGAGGAGAGAGAGGGAGGAGGCACTGAGGTGGCGACGCCCGGTTGGCTGTGGCGCGGACATGTCCGGTGGCGCGAGGAGGAAGACGCTTGGGTTAGACTGCACGGAAATTTCGGGGGAGGCCACATATTTATAGGTAGAGGGAGCTATGAGAGTCCAAATGAGGTGCGGTTTGTGGCCACGCGATCGTGATCGAATGCTCTAGATGATAGAAGGGTTTAGGTGGGTTTTGGGCCAGTTTGGAGGGGTGTTGGGCTACAACACACACGAGGCCTTTTTGGTCCCTCGGTTAACCGTTGGAGTATCAAACGAAGTCCAAATGGTACGAAACCTGACAGGCGGTCTACCGGTAGTAAACCAAGGCCGCATGACAAGTCTCGGTCCAATCCGAGAATGTTTAACACCCGCACACGAAAAGAGGTAGAAAGAGACACCGGGTGACATAGGAGCGCCGGATTGCAAAACAGACAACGAGAAAAATGCTCGGATGCATGAGACGAACATGTATGCAAATGAAATGCACATGATGACATGATATACAATGCATGACACGCAAGCAATGACAAGGCAACAACAGCGAATAACTGGAAGACACCTGGCACATCGGTCTCGGGCGTTACATTATGTGCCTAATCAAATTTGAACTACATGCACATGCTCCAGTGCATATAAATTGGGTGAAAAATCAAATCTTTGTCCTTGGGAGCATGCTTAGGTCCCATGCAAGAAATGGGAATGAATGTAAAACACCCTGCCATCGTCACTCGGACACAAACATTGAGATACCTGGTTTTTAAATTCAAGTAAATCTAAAACTTGTCTAAAATTCATGAAACTTGGCATGCTATCATGGAGTGGCATCAACATGGCGTGGTAACTTTTTTGTCCCATTTGGGGCAGGTTTGGGTATATGCTTCTCACAAACCAGAGCTTCTCAAATGATGGTTTCAGATAGAACACCTGTATGCAAAGTGAGAGCAGGATTTTGTGCATCTCTTGAACACAAACGGTATTGTTGGATGACCCGTGTGAACCACTTACAAATAATTTGGTGCGATTTGCATCTATCATATTGGGTATGTTGCCATTTGTCAAACTAGAAAGATTGGCATTTGTTGATCTAGTAACATTGCCATTTGCCAACCTTGTAACACTGCGATTTGTCAAAATATGAAGCTAAAAATCACTAGCAGTATCTAATTTTTGCAACTAAAATTTAGTAATTAAGCATAGAGGGACGCGAGGAGGCGTGTTTAGCCAGGCGTGCAGCGGCCGGCGCAGTACTATTCGATTTGACAGCGGGCGGTGCAGTTCCCGTTATGGCTTAATGCAGACGAGGGAGAGGGTAGGGGTTCCCGAAATGTTGAATGGCCAATGATGCATCCTCCTTTAATTAGCATCGTATGAATGCATGAGGGAAGTAATGGGAGGATCGGGAAAAGAGGCAGCATGATGTGAATGCAACGTAGTTTGCACTCATATAAAGGAGCCCCTCCATTCCAATGCATCTACCACATCATACGCACCTAGCTAAGCATTTGCCTAAGCGCCTACACTAATAAGCGCAAAAGTGCCCACTCCAGACCAATGGCGGCGATGCGCACGAGAAGCCAGCGGCTGTGCCAGATGGTCCACGATGCCGGCCTACGGCATGGCACCGTGGATCGTCTTCATACGGTGTTGGCGACCGGCTGGTGGATGGCTACCGTCGACGCCAGCTACGACTCTCAGTTGGACCAGATGATCGTTCGCACCACCAACAGGTTCACCGTCATCAAGAAGCTCGCGGACGACATCACCGTACTCCTCCAGTCCTCCACCCTTATCGGCCTCCATGGTCAGAACCTCTTTGAAGCACTAATGGCCCTGCGACTGCCCGCCGACGCCATGAAGAATGTCCACCTGGAGGTCGTGCTCGCCGCGAGGCGCCTCGCCCTGCAAGAAAACGTCGACCTACACATCCATGAGTACGAGTGAATCGTGCACATAGGTATCTACAAGGCTAGTGAGGACTCTACGACGTTGGCCTTCTTCAGCCGGTTGGAAGCCTTGGAAGCCTTTGCTGAGAAGCACCTTGACATCGCCACAAAAGCCGTCGCTCCTGAGCCATCGGTCGGTGGCCCGGCCAGTGCAGTTAGTTGAGGAGGAGGAGGTCGTATGTTGATTGATGCATCTTTCTTCTTGCCTCCTGTAACCACCACTACGATTGCATCATCTTGGCCTTCATTCTTATTTTGCTATTGCATTCTCGTCCCTGTCAATACAGACATGTGAGATCCCTTTGCTCAATACAGACATGTTCGTCCCAGTATTATTTTGATTGGCTTGAATCAAGGTCTATCTCGCCGTTAGGCGCCGCAGCACGTTGTGCTCTCCGTTAGGTGCTACGGCGCCTTCTGCTTGCGTCCGTTGGCGCGCTCTGCTCGCGTCCGTCGGCACACTCGGCTTGTGGACAGCTTTTCCTTGGATGTTCAATTGCTATATGCATATATATATATGGTTGTTCGCCGGTGAGGCGATCGCGGAGTGCTCTACCCGCGTCCCTCCACGTGCGCTCTGCCAATGATTGGGCGTGTGCACGATCACGTCGGGGGCCCCGTATGTATGTGGTTGCACCACGCGCGTTGCCACGCGATGCAGTTACGTGCGGCAACATGGAGTTACGCGCTGCAAATTAGAACTGCCATCAAGGCCTGCCAATATTCTTGGCCATCTGGCTTCCCCTTTAATTCCCGCGGCCATTATAACCTTAGTCTCTTCAACCTTTCGATCGCGCCCCACAACACAACAAGCACACCCACAACGACACATAGAGAGGGGATGTCTAGCAGCGCTCCAATGGAGTTCGGCGAGCATAGAGTGGTGACCCATGTGAGGGAGACGGATCTCTCGGTGGTGTACACCATCGACCTAGCCGTGGTGGACGACTACATCAACAACGTTGAGCAGTTGCTTGCTGGAGACAAGTACAAGGTGGTCGGTATCGACCTCCAGTAAACCGCCGGTCGTCCCGGCATAGATCAGAAGGTTGCCGTCGCCCAGTTGTGCATGCACCGTCATGTCCTCATCTACCACTACTGCATGGCCATAGAGCCTTGCAACTGTTTCAACAGGTTTGTCAATAGCACCGACTACAAGTTTGCCATGGTGTAAACCAAAGGCGATGTAAATTCGCTCAATGTTGCGGGTTTGGCTGGCAAGAACCTTGTCGAAATCCATGACCACTATAAGGTCTGGGACAGCACGAAGAAGGACTCCCTGGTCAAACTGGCCTCGTCCTTCATCGACCCCTACTATGGAAAGATGAAGCAGGATGCCCAAAGAACAAGTCCCCTATCCTGGCACAGGGCCTGGATGCGGCAACTGGATGAACCTCGCCTCAGGTTCGCGGCCAAAAGCATATACACATGCTACGAGATGCACAGGCGGATCGTTGACATGAGGAAGTGCCTCGTTACCAAAATTGATGAGCCCGAATCGATCCACAAGCAGAGCAAGCGTAAGAAGTAGATGATGATCAAATGATCGTTTATGCTAGTTAATCATGCATGTAATATATAGTTTACTTTATTGGTGTGTGGAAATGTCATGTGTGTTGTAGCCACCTATGTAATTATGCATGTAATAGTTTACTTTGGTGTGTGCAAATGCCATGGTTATAGTAGCCACCTATGTAAGTGGATGTTTAATTTGGTTATGCAAGCATGTAATATATATGTTGTTGTTCTGTATGACATCCCATCGCACAACACACACGTCTTATTAGCAGAAACTGTCTGTTTTATTATCGGTCTTCACACACATTTCTGATTACAGACCTGTTTTCCACGTATCACACACATCTTGTTAAGTTGGACCGTTTTTGTTCTCATGTCTCAATACGAACAATTCATCGGAGTGAGCCGCATGCCGTATATCGCATGCACCTTCATCTGGCTGACCGTTTCTTTTGTGTTGCCTAATCACAAATAGTTCATCCGAGTGAACCATATGTTGTATATCGCACACACCTCCATCTGGCTGCCCGTTTCTTTTGTTCCTCCTCATCGAAAACAGTTAATTGAACTGAACCATATGCCCTGTATCGCACATGCAACTAAAATCTATACCGTGTTTGATGCCTCCTCCATCACAAACGTTTTCCACCTTTTTTGACGGTTTTTACACCACCTTCTGTGATTATGGCGTCGCACATAGTTTCGTCGGAGGGTCTCTGTCGGTGTCAAAACCGGCGGATCTCGGGTTGGGGGTCCCGAACTGTGCGTCTAGGCCGCATGGTAACAGGAGGCAGGGGACACAATGTTTTACCCAGGTTCGGGCCCTCTTGATGGAGGTAAAACCCTACGACCTGCTTGATTAATATTGATGATATGGGTAGTATAAGAGTAGATCTGCCACGAGATCGGAGAGGCTAAACCCTAGAAGCAAGCCTATGGTATGATTGTATGTTGTCGTTGTTGTCCTATGGACTAAAACCCTTCGGTTTATATAGACACCAGAGAGGGTTAGGGTTGCACAAGGTCGGTTACAAAGGAGGAGATATCCATATCCGTATTGCCTAGCTTGCCTTCCACGCCAAGTAGAGTCCCATCCGGACACGAGACGAAGTCTTCAATCTTGTATCTTCATAGTCTATCAGTCCGGCCAATGGAGATAGTCCGGCTATCCGGAGACCCCCTAATCCAGGGCTCCCTCAGTCTCTGATCGTAGTGCCACGTTAGCAGCATCCTACAGTAGTGTCCCAACTAATCCGCGAGTCACAAGGTCGAAGAAAGCTCTATTACAAGATGGCAATGCAAGTACTCAAAGTGAGGAGATGTCAGATCCTAAACATCTGACACCAAGTGTCATCCATAAGCCAACAGCTTCTGTTTCTTGTGCCCGCCAAGCTGAAGAAATTGCTCCCAACTTTGATGACAGTGGTGTTGAAGCCATGTTCTCTTCTATATTTTTTATTTTGAATTGCTAGCCTGGTCTATTATCTCTGATTGCATGATGAACGTACTCTCACTGGATGATTTTTTTTCTAAAAAGATGAAGACCCTGTGCATTATGATGATGACAACTGGATTTCCAATGGAGTTGAGCTCATTGCACATCGTGATGGTGACAATGAGATGGCCAATGAAGCTAGTGGTAGTGCCCAACCTAATCAGGAAACCCAACCTAACAATAACTCTGAAGGCATGGTGTAACCTGAATCTTTCTAGCATCTATTAGAGTTAAAATTGTTCAATCATTTGTTCTATGCATCTTCATGTCTAAACTGTACTTAATATGAACCATAATTTTTGATCTTATTTACTGCAACTTCATGTGTATTACTAAGGTTAATTTATACCATATGTGCACAAGATTTTTTATGAGTCTTTCCAGTGCTGCAGGATGATGGTATTATCAAGGACAATTCCATTGCTCATTTCTTAACATCATTGTTTCTAAATAAGGACAATTTACCTACTTCATAATTTAAAAGTGTCTTTCTTGCTATGGATATATCCATATACTCAAGGAATATAGATATGTACACACCTAATAGCTTATGGTCTAATCTGAAATCATAATTTTAGTTTTCTCTTCTAACTTTGCTGAAGATATTGCCTTTTCGAAATCTGCTTGAACCGTGTCTTCTGCTTGTACCATGTCTTCTGTTCTAGTTAAAGCGTGCATTTGTAACAATCAGGAACATACCAACATGACAGATAACCTGTGCACTGCAATATTCCATTAACTTGTTGACGCTGTATGGTTACTAGTTTATTATCTTGGCTTTTTATGAGCTTAATTCGTGTTGTTACAGTTACTCATTTTGAAACGATGTTCTCCATTTATTAGTACACTTCTATACTTTGTAATTGCGGTTTAATTGTATCCATTCTTGATTTTACTTTCTTTGTAGGTCCACAATCCTATGAGGAGCCAAGGGAAAGGGGCCCCAATTTGGGAAAAGCCCTGGAAAGGATCACTCGACGTCGGCAGGGTAAACTACCGCTTGTCATTCCAGAAGGGAGGATAAGGCCGGAGGCACCTCTTCTTGCTGCAAAGTTTGCAACTGAATGCAACATCACAGACAGACACCATATGCCTGTATTTAAGCACTTGAAGGATTACAAGGACCCAGATGGACATGTCCGAGATGGGATCTTCAGGAACTTTGTAGGCAAAGTTGGTGTAAGTACATAGTCCTGGCATTTCTCCTTCAAATGGATATCAACCTGTCAATTTTGTGCTATTGTGTTGATTATGTGCAATCATGATACTTACACATGTTTTTTCATCGGACTAGAACAAGTTTCAGATGGATGTAGATATTGTGCTAGTCAGGAAGGCTTGTACTGAAATGTCGAAATGTGCGACTCGCCAACAACGATATAGGCTCAAAAAAGAGTTTTTTGACCCTCACCCACTCCATTCGATGACTGATCAGTAGTGGAATGAGCTGGTGGAAAGCTGGAAGAATCCCAAAAAGATGGTATGTTTCTTCCTCGAGACCAATCTCTTGCCTTCTACATGCTAATCTAGAAAGTGTGCCTTACATGTATTCAGTCTCTTGATGTAGGGGATATGTGAAATTAACAAAAACAATCGAGCTCAAGTTAAGTTTCACCAAACTACTGGCGCGTGCAGCTATCCTGTGCATTGTGATAATCTGGTAAGTCAAACATGTGGCTGTGGATGTGCATTGTCATGAGAAATATTCATGACCATAGGTTCATGTAAACTATTGCATCCATGTAGAAACTGTGTATGATGCCCCCTTGCCTTCATATTTGTTGTTTCTAGGGAGACAAATACAAAGGTAAAGAACCCACTGCATTGGATTTGTTCAAGGAGTGCCACTACAGCAAGAAAAAGAAAAGCTACACCGATGTTGTGCAAGCTGCAATTGTAAGTCAGCTTCAAAAGACTACCAACCATCAATTTTTAACTTTTTGCATGGCTAGAACTAATATTGTTTGAGTCACTCTACTAGATTGAAAACTGATAATCGAATGCCAGTGTATCTTAATTGAAATTGTTAACATGTTCACTAGACTATCTTGTAATATCCTGGCATGTATGCTTGTACCCTTTTTATTTCCATACAACTGGTAAGTTCTGAAGCAATTGGAAAACATCAGTTTTGATTTAATATGTGGTTGGATGAAATGACTTTAATAAAAGTGCATAATCACTTTGCCATGTGACTGATGAGCCACCTAAAATTACAGATTTTTTATTAATCTATTATTTGCTCAATATATTGCAGTTTTGGCCATCCATAGTGTCTTATATTTTTAGGTAATTCAGGAAATAGTCCACTTTGTTGTCCGGGAAATAGTCCACTTTGTTGTAGATGATAGTATATATGAATAATGTGAGTCACCTTCGAACAGAAAAAAATTAATCTGACTTTTATCACAAATGTCTATTCATAAAGGATGCACGATAGCTTTCCTTGCAAAGACGATGCATGTAAGCCTTCTATTGTTGTCTTCTCTATTTGTGCTTAAGCCATCTTATAACCATGTTTGTTGCTTGCATTGCTACACTGAGATGGAAAACAAGGTCTCTCAGCCTACATAAGATGGTCAGGAATCGAACTTTGCGACTGAGGTTGTAGCTGAAGTGCTTTCTTAGCACATTAAGAAGCCAAGGTTTCTTCAGCATGTGGGGATCCAGCATGTCCATGCGAGATCCAGCGATAGCAACTGTCAAGAAGAATTGGTAGCGGAGAAGAGGGGCAATGTCAAGCTTCGGGCGCTTGTCGACACCTTGACCAAGCAGTTGAAGGAGTCTGACGAAGCAAGGGCAAGACAAGGAGCTAAGGAAGAGAGATGAGGAGAACAGGAAGAAGCAAGATGCAATGGATGCAAAACTTGACTTTTTGCTAAGTCAGTTGCAAGCAAGATCAGCTCAAGAGTAAGTTGTTTGTCCAAGATCAGCCATCTTTCTCTACTTGATGCATGGAAGCTATGTGAATGTGATATACTGCTGGAACCTACCTTCTTATTTTGTGATGCTTTCATTGTGCAAACTGCACACTTTTTGATGCAAACTGGTTGTTTGCTGCTCCATGGTTAGTGGATGTGGAGATGTAAGCTCAATGTTACTTGTGTTTTGTGAGGCTGTGTCTCTTTTCTGTCTTTGTAATGGATATGGAGATGTAAGCTCAATGTTAGGCTTGGGAACACATTTTGCATAAAAAAGAAAAAAGGGCTGGGTTGGGTAGAGTAAACACTAATGTGTTGAATGGGCCTCAAAACATACTTTCTGGCTAAACAAGAAACACAAGTAGCGCATATTTTTTAGTGGGCTGATGTGCATATTGAAAAAGTAGAAATGGGCCAATGGAGAGGATAAATGATATGATCCAGCCCAAAACAAATGGGCCAACCAACTATGGTAAAATGGGCTCATGGGCCTGGCCGTACTAAACTAAATGGGATAGACCATATTGGGTCGGATGCTACATGGACCCATGTTGGCGCCACGTAAGATCCACGCTGGCGCCACGTCAAATCGATGGAGATGCCACATGGGCCTTGTCTTGGTACACGTCATGTAAATCCCTGACGGAGTAGACCATCACAGAGGACCGGTCCTTGGGCGGGCCAGGCAAACCTGGGGGTCACATGGGTGATAGAAATAGACCGTCATGGACCATGATGGAAACCATAATCCATCAACGATGGGTGGGTTGGCAAATATGATGTGATATACATGACAAGTTTTAGGACCGTCATGCCCTACCACCGTTGATGGTTTTTGGCACTTCTGTGACGGACATGGACTGTCACAGATTAACAAATTTTATGTAGTGGTGAGAAGGTCTGCAACAACATCGCGGAGTACGAAGGCTTGATCGCTGGTTCCAAGGCTGTGGCAGCCTTGGGAGTGAAGCGCCTCACCATCAAGGGTGACTCTCAGCTCCTAGTCAACTTCTCCAACAAAGTATACGAGCCAAAGGACGAGCACATGGAGGCATACCTTGCAGCGGTACGCAAAATTGAAAAACAATTCTTGGGTCTAGAACTTCAGCATGTGCCGCGCGGCACAAACAAGGAAGCAGACGACATCACCAAGAGGGCGTCCCGGCGCTTGCCTCAAGAGCCTGGCGTCTGTGAGGAGGGACTCTTCAATCCGTCTGCCGCCCGCCCGCAGCAGCACTAGCACCGCCTCACGAGGACCTTTGAGGGAGTCCTGGATTAGGGGGTCTCCGAACAGCCGGACTATCTCCATTGGCTGGACTGTTAGACTATGAAGACACAAGATTGAAGACTTCGTCTCGTGTCCAGATGGGACTCTACTTGGCGTGGAAGGCAAGCTAGGAAATATGTATATGGATATCTCCTCCTTTTTAACCGACCTTGTGTAACCCTAACCCTCTCCGGTGTCTATATAAACCGAAGGGTTTTAGTTCGTAGGACAACAATCACAACATACAATCATACCATGGGCTAGCTTCTAGGGTTTAGCCTCTCTGATCTCATGTTAGATCTACTCTTGTAACACCCATATCTTCAATATTAATCAAGCAGGACGTAGGGTTTTACCTCCATCTTGAGGGCCCGAACCTGGGTAAAACTTCGTGTCCCTTGCCTCCTGTTACCATCCGGCCTAGACGCACAGTTCGGGACCCCCTACCCGAGATCCGCCGGTTTTGACACCGACATTGTGCTATCATTGAGAGTTCCTCTGTGTCGTCGCCGTTAGGCTTGATGGCTCCTACTATCATCGCGTCCCCGGATAGATCCTCGTATTCGGCAGCTTTGCACCGCGGGCTAATTCGCTTGGCCATCTAGAGTAGATTGAAGGCTATGCCCCTGGCCATCAGGTCAGATTTGGAAGTTTGAACTACACGACCGACATCCGCGGAGACTTGATCTTCGACGGATTCGAGCCGCAGCCAGGCGCACCCCACTATCGCGATGGGTATGACCTAGCTCTACCGACGAACAGTACCCCAGAAGCCGCGCCCGCATCAGCTCCAACCCTTAGTTCGGAGCCAACTGCGCCAATCGAGGACGGGTGGTTAGACACCGCCTCAGGGGTTGCACTCCCAATGGCGATCGAGACGAACACTAGCATAAATCTCCATGCAGCCCGTGACTCCAATGTGCCAGACTCCCTTCCGGACCCCGAACTATCCGCGCCCCTGCCAATCGAATCCGATTGGGTGCCAATCATGAAATTGACCGCCGCGGATATCTTTCAGCACTCGCCCTTCGGCGACATTCTGAATTCACTAAGGTCTCTCTCTTTGTCAGGAGAGCCCTGGCCGAATTATGGCCAATAGGATTGGGATGTGGACGACGAAAAAATTCGACGCCCACCCACCACCCACTTAATAGCCACTGTCGATGACTCAACCGACATGCTCGACTTTGACTCCGAAGACGTCGACGGTATGGACAACAATGCGGGAGGTGAAGAGGAACCACCGCCCACAGGGCGCTGGACGTCCACTTCATCATATGATGTATACATGGTGGACACAACAAAAGAAGATGACGAGGAACGGAAGGACGCTCCGAAGGCTTATTCCCTCGAGAAGCAGTCAAAGCGGCGGCACAAGCGCCGCCCCAAATCACACCTCGCCAGAAATAACGATAACATAGACCCAGTGTTGGAGCAGGGCGAACCACTGCCGGACCACGCCAATACGGAGAATCAAACCGAACAAACCAATTCTGTTAAAGATAATAGTCCGGACGACACAACGCCGGACAGGCACCCGGAGCAGCAGAATGCCCGTCAAAGGCTTGTTGCCACTGCGAGGAGTCTGAAAAAGCAGCATCAAAGGCTCAAGGCTGCGCAGGACACACTCCAAATCAGATGGAGTAATGTACTCAACATAGCAGCGAAGTACGGCGACAATCGCCCGACCAAGAGCTACCCAAAGCGGAAGTTGCTACCTGAATTTGATGAGGAGGCCTTAGACCCCTCACAACCAAAAATCAAAACAGCCACCTGGCCGGATAGACGACCTCACGACCAACATAGAGCGGCAAACAATGTCACCCACAAGACAATACGCGATTCACGCGAGGGTTTGCACCAAAAGGACAGCGCAACTAGATCCATCTATGGACCACGCAAGCGCGCCCTAGCATACGATATAACACAACAAACATCCGAACAACGCGGTACACCCAGATACAGGGGTGCCGTGCACCCCCTATGTTTCACCGACGAGGTGTTGGATCATGAATTTCCAGAGGGATTCAAACCTATAAACATATAGGCATATGACGGAACAACAGACCCTGGGTCTAGATTGAGGACTATATCCTCCACATCCATATGGCTCGAGGAGATGATCTCCACGCCATCAAGTACTTACCACTCAAACTCAAAGGGCCAGCTCGTCATTGGCTTAAAGGCCTCCACGAAAACTCCATTGGAAGCTGGGCAGAGCTCGAAGACGCTTTTCGGGCAAACTTTCAAGGGACTTATGTCCGACCTCCAGATGCGGATGATTTGAGTCATATAACTCAACAGCCTGGAGAGTCAGCCCGACAGCTTTGGAATAGGTTTCTTACAAAAAAAGAACCAAATTGTCGACTGCCCGGACGCCGAAGCCTTGGTAGGTTTTAAGCACAGCATCCGTGATGAATGGCTTGCCCGACACCTCGGGCAAGAAAAACCGAGAACAATGGCAGCATTTACAAGCCTCATGACCCGCTTTTGCGCGGGAGAAGACAGCTGGCTAGCCCGATGCAGCTCCAGCGACCCCAGTACATCTGAAGTTAGAGATGGAAACGGGAAATCACGGCGCAACAGCAATAACAAACGCCAGAATGAAAGAGACAGCACGAAGAGCATGGTAGTATACGCCGGATTCAAAAGCTCTCAGCCAGGTCAGCAAAAGCCGCCCCCTAAAGGCGCCAGAGACGAACTGTCCAGCCTAAACAAAATTTTGGACCAAATATGTTAGGTCCATAGCACCCCTGGCAAACCAGCCTCTCGAGGAAGACACTGGGGAACAAAAGAAATTTCCACCAGAAGTCAAAACAGTAAACGTGTTACACGTGATCAATGGCAGAAACAAAACGACACTCCCAGAAAAATACGCCCGAAGGCCTATCACCGCGGAGTCCTGCCACGGGTCGTCTCAACCGATCACTTTCGACCATCGTGATTACTCAGTGAGTGTCCGGCGTGCTGGATGGGCTGCCCTGGTATTAGACCCAATAATTGACGGATACCACTTCACACGAGTCCTGATGGACGGTGGCAGCAGTCTAAACCTGATATACCAGGATACAAGCCACGAAATGGGGATAGACCCAACAAAAATTTTCCATAGCAATATTACCTTGAAAGAAGTAACGCCAGGCCCAGGAGCTCATTGCAGGGGCTCCCTGCTACTAAAAGTTATATTCGGCTTCCCCGATAACTTCTGTAGCGAACATTTAACCTTCCACATCGCTCCGTTTCAAAGTGGCTATCAAGCACTACTCGGACGCGAAGCTTTTGCTCGCTTTAACGCAATACCACACTACGATTCCCTCACACTCAAGATGCCCAGTCCACGTGGCATCATTACAGTGAACGGAAGTATTAAGCGATCTCTGCACGCCGAAGAGCATGCGGCTGCCCTGGCAGCCGCACACTAAAAACGGCCTCACCAACTAAAGCATTTAGCAGGTCATCACCACCTCGGACACGGTTAGACGAGTACGGCGCAGCCATATGCAATTTTTACCGGATCAATGATCACACCCCTATTACAAATACAAGGGGCTCAACGTGCGCAGACAAGCGGCAATTCTTATTACCTTGAATTATACATAATTTCTTTCAAAAACTATCTTTTTGCACGACAGCTTTTTCACCTAAGCTCCTCTCATTTACAGATAATCATCGTGCTACACCCGTCCAGGATGCGGCACAATGGAGACACAGGCGCAGACGTGCAGCAGGGACCCAGTCCAAGGATTATTTCTAGATTAAGACCCTGCGTAAACCTTTTTTACCGTCTCTTGTTGATACATATCCACCGAATTCTTAGCACAGTTGAGAAGGATGTTAGCGTCTTGGCATGTGGCCACGTCAGAATAATGCACATACCTGGACACAAGGGGCTTCTTACGAAGGGCACTATTTAGGCCCGGTTTATACCATAAAGACCGAATACCTTAGGGAGTGTTCGGCGTCGTGAGTTTGGCCTTATATGCATCAGCTGCGAATCATTGTCTTTCGTCAAATGTTGGGTTTTCCTGGCTCCTGTGTTTTGGTGCCTTACGTTCCGCTTTACCGGCTAAGGTAGCACCAGGAGAACTACTACGATTGTGCCCTGGTTCATCCGGACGAGCACCTCAGTAGAGAAAGCCGAAAACTGACTGTCATGATATAGCGTGAGACTGGTCAACCACTCGGTGACCTATCGGAATGTTAGAATTCCTCCACCTTAACGAAGGGCTGTTTCCCGGCCAGGCATGTATGCACCCCGTGATCGGGAGAGTGCGGAGCCACCACGGGCTATCTAGTAGCCCCACTGTCAAACTCCTATGGCTAAGTGAAAGTGTTAAAGCATTAAGTTCGGTTGCCTCGCTCGCTACGCTATCACCTCCTTAATAGGACCAAGACGTTGGGTTAAGTGTGAACAAAAGTTTTTTGCGAACACCCCTGCATTTTATGCGTGGGGGTTGAAGCCGACGGCTGCAATCTTTCAGGTTATACACAGGTATACATAAACGGCCGCACAGGAGGCATCATACTACTTTCAGGCAAAAGTATAAAAATAACCTTATAAAAAATTCATAAAAGCATTGTGCTTACAATGAAAATACATATCAGTCAAACATAAAATTTTTCGAGCATTGGGCCTCTATCAAACGAGCACCCTCGAGAACCTCCTCGAAATAGTGCTCGGCAGCCACCCGGCCTATGGCCGATCCCTGCGCCGCAACAGTGGTAGCGTCCATCTCCGCCCAGTATGCTTTAACACGGGCAAGGTCCATCCGCGAGCCTTCTATGCACGCCGACCTCTTCATCGCATTAATGCGCGACACCGCATCAAGGAACTGCTGCACTAAGCTAAAATAGCTGTTCGGCTTTGGTCTTTCTGGCCATAGCTGATCCACAATAGAACTCATGGCGAGTCCAGACAACCTATTCACTTCGGCCCATTCAGCTAGCTGGTCAGTCAAGGAAAGCGGACGCTCTGGAACGTGGAATTGCGTCCAGAACAGCTTGTCCACTTCACGATCTGTCTGACCTTGGAAGTACTTGGCCGCATCGGCAGCGCTCACCACCAAATCCATATACGCATCTGCCGAACTCCACAGCCGATCCAGAGGGGCATACCGAGGATCTCTGAACTTCCTCCGTAACATGAAGGGTTTCCCAGCTGCAATATCCCCGGCTTCCCGCAGCTCCTCCTTCTTCACTCTCATAGCAGAACGGGTGTCTTTGTCCGCTGCCGCGGCCTTCTCAAGGTCCGTTGCCTTTGCTTAGTTTTCTTTTTCAAGGAACTGGCAATGGTAGGTAGTGTCTTTTAATTCTATGGCCATCTTGGGCATCTTCTCCTGGCTCTCGCAATGTGCGGCCTTCTCGGCTTTCAACTCTTCGGCTGCCTTCAAAGCAGCCGCATTACTAATCCTCGCTTGTTCCTTGGCTCGGGCAAGTTCTGCCCGCAAGGCTTCCATGGTGGTAGCTCCTTCTGCAGTCACAACATATTAAAGATACTGGCATTATGCTTCTCTTACTATGTGGCGTTCACCGAATAATAATACTTACCCCGTGCCTTGTCAAGCCTCTTGTTAACAAGCTTGATGTCGGCGTCTGCCGCATCCAGTTGCCGTTTTAATTGGGCAAACTCCCTAGTCTGGCTAGCCACCGGAGCTTCCACCACCTGCACATAGAGGCAGTTTGGTTATTTCCTGGGAATATGATCCTCTGTTCGCCGCCATTCTCGACGACAACCAGAGTCTCAGGGGCTACTATCCACACAAGACACACCTAACATGTGCAGTACTATCACATATTATCTCACATACCTCAAAGCCTGTCAATAGACTCATAAAGGCATCATGTAATCTGCTTTCAGGGGACGAGATTCTCTGCATCACCGTACCCATTAGTGTACGGTGCTCTTCTGAGATGGCCGCTCGCCCCACCAACTCCCTCAGAACGTCCGACCGCACACCAGACGGTGCTAGACTCTTTCGTATGCTCTCTTCAGGAGCCGGACACTGGGATTACGGGATTATCTTCTGGCCTCACCGGATCTGGAGAGGCCCTCCACGATGACACTTCGGGGTCGCCCGCTTCTGGAGCGGAGGAGTCCGGGGGAGGCGTTTCGCTCTCCATCATCTCTGGAAGAAGATCCCCCGAAGATGAGCTCATTTGAGAGGGGCTGAGGCCCGAACTGCAAGATAGATGCGGTGGTTATTTTCTCAGAGGAAAAATATAGCATACCCTTGCTATTAAAATATTTTGGATCACTTACGACTCGTTGGAGGGCTGATCCCCCCGCGGACTCTATGCGGCAAAAGCACCCCCAAGGCAGGACCCTCAGTGGGAGACCTCTTCTCCCATTTGGAGGCTTCGGCTTCCGGATCCTCGGAAGCAGTCCTTTTCCTCCCCCGATCGTCCTCCTTCATGGAGATGCTCGCTCCCTCGGTTGGAGTGGATAGAGATGGGGGCCGCGTCCACCCATATTATCTCCCTCGGGATCTTCCTTCAAGGGCTCCGGGCAAGGTGCGACCTCGAACATCTTCTCCAATACCGGATTTTCCAAACCCTCAGGAAGGGGGGCTAAACACCGAATCATCTTCGCCCTTGGTAGCCAGTCCTGGTCAAAGAGCGAACTCTCAGAAATAACTTCGAATAAAAGATAGCGTGTTCGGCTAGAGGATTTCTTACTTGTTCAGCGGCGCGGTTACTGCTCAGGCCCACATCCTCGGTGATATCCGGACATTCCAGTTGAGGTCCGAAGAATGACTTGTACATGTCCTCATGCATCAGGCCGAGGAAACTTTGAATGTCACGTGGTCCCTCTGGGTTGAACTCCCACAAGAGCAGGGGCCGGCGTTTGCAAGGCTGGACTTGACGAACCAGCATAACTTGTATTACTGCAACCAAATTAAAATCTCCCTTGAAGAGATCTCGGATTCGGCTTTGCAGTATAGGCATGTCCTTGGCTGGACCCCAGCTCAGACCCCTGCTAATCCATGACATCAGTTTTGGGGGGGGGGGAGCGGAAAGCGGGGGCAGCCGCCCACTTGGCACTTCTGGGAGCCGTGACGTAAAACCACTCCTGTTGCCATAATTCGGACACCTTTGGAAAGGAACCTTTCAACCATGGAGCTCCTGCCATCTTGCCTATTGATGCACCTCCGCATGCTGCATATTGCCCCTCGATCATCTTCGGTTGTACTTCAAAGGTCTTGAGCCAGAAGCCAAAGTGAGGGGTCACACGGAGGAAGGCCTCACACACAACAAAAACTGTAATGATGTGGAGAAAGGAGTCCGGAGCTAGATCGTGGAAATCTAGCCCGTAATAGTACATCAAGCCCCTGACGAAAGGATCCAGAGTGAGGCCTAGACCTCGGAGGAAGTGGGAGATGAACACAACATTCTCGTTGGGTTCAGGAGTAGGGACGACCTGCCCTCGAGTAGGCAGCCGATGCGAAACCTCGGCGGTCAGGTATCTGACATCCCTCAACTTCTTAATGTCCTCTTCCGTCACGGAGGAGGGCATCCATCAGCCTTGAAGGCTGGATTCGGACATGATTGAAGATCCGGAGCACCTAACCTGGGCTTTGGGTGTTAGAACTCGAGGCAGAGGAAGGATTTGATTGAGAACGAGAGAGAAAAAGCAAAAACCCCGTCCCTTTATAAAGAGGGTGAATATCAAGCGTCCTCTCTGTAGCCGTTTAGGACTTGCCTATAATCTAGGAGTCCTAGACATGGTTGGGTTACCCATGATCGTATTAATGAGAATCCCGTAATTGGGGGAACACGATCTCCGCTTCGGAAAGACGTGTCATGAAACTGCCTCGCGTTATGTGTGGAGCTGGTTAAAAGAAATAGTTCGAATAATCACCGGGCCATGGCGTAACGTCATGCTGCCAAAACAAGTCAGCAAATTAGATCCGCGAAACCGTTATTCTCTTGTAACGCCCTCAATGCGGCTATATCTCCTACGTGTCGAAGCACGACTTAGAGGCATAACCGCATTGAAAGCAAGGTCGCAAGTGAGGTAATCTCCACACGACCCATGTAATACATAAGGGAAAGCGATACATAGTTGGCTTACAATCGCCACTTCACACAATTACATGAACAAAGCATTACATCATCGAAATACACACAAGGTCCGACTACGGAACCAAAATAAAAGAAGACTACCCCAAATGCTACAGATCCTCGATCGTCCGAACTGGGCTCCACTACTGATCAACTAAAAACGGAACAACATAACGAACACGATCTTCATCCAGCTCCTCCTTGAGCTTGGTTGCGTCACCTACACGGTTTCATCGGCACCTACAAACTGGTTTTGGAAGTATCTGTGAGTCACGGGGACTCAGCAATCTCACACCCTCGCGATCAAGACTATTTAAGCTTATGGGTAAGGTAAAGGTATGAGGTGGAGCTGCAGCAAGCGACTAGCATATATGGTGGCTAACATACGCAAATGAGAGCGAGAAAAGGAGGCAAAGGCACGGTTGAACAACTATGATCAAGAAGTGATCCTAGAACAACCTACGTCAAACATAACTCCAACACCATGTTCACTTCCCGGACTCCGCCGAGAAGAGACCATCACGGTAACACACGCGGTTGATGTATTTTAATTAAGATCAACTATAAGTTATCTACAACCGGACATAACAAATTCCCATCTGCCCATAACCGCGGGCACGACTTTCGAAAGTTCAAATCCGTGCAGGGGTGTCCCAACTTAGCCCATCACAAGCTCTCTCACGGTCAACGAAGGATATTCCTTCTAGCGGGAAGACCCCATCAGACTCGGAATCCCGGTTACAAGACATCCTCGACAATGGTAAAACAAGTCCAGCAACACCGCCCAAATGTGCCGACAAATCCCGATAGGAGCTGCACATATCTCGTTCTCAGGGCACACTCAGATTGTCCAAACTTCCGGTAGGCCAGCCCAGAGTTGCCCCTGGTGGCCACCGGCGGCTGACAGGTTGGACCAACACTCAGAGGAGCACTGGCCCGGGGGGGTTAAAATAATGATGACCCTTGAGTCTGCAGAACCCAAGGGAAAGAAAATGCTAGGTGGTGAATGGTAAAACCAATGTTGGGCATTGCTGGAGGAGTTTTATTCAAGGCGAACTGTCAGGGGGTTCCCGTTATAACCCAACCGTGTAAGGAACGCAAAATCAAGGAACATAACACCGGTATGACGGAAACTAGGGCGGCAAGAGTGGAACAAAACACCAGGCATAAGGCCGAGCCTTCCACCCTTTACCAATTATATAGATGCATTAGTTAAATAAGAGATATTGTGATATCCCAACAAATCCATGTTCCAACAAGGAACAAACTCCAATCTTCACCTACAACTAACAACGCTATAAGAGGGGCTGAGCAAAGTGGTAACATAGCCAAACAACGGTTTGCCAGCACAAGGTGGGTTAGAGGTTTGACATGGCAATATGGGAGGCATGATAAGCAAGTGGTAGGTATCGCAGCATAGGCAAAGCAATAGAGCGAGCAACTAGCAAGCAAAGATAGAAGTGATTTCGAGGGTATGGTCATCTTGCCTGAAATCTCGCAAGGAAGAAGAACGAGTCCATGAAGAAGACAAATGGGCGTAGTCGAATGGTTCCTCACAAACACGACGTTATCGGAACCAACCCGAAGAAGCAACACCGGAAAGAAGCAAACAACATAGTACACGACCATCACATAAGCATGGCACGATGCACAAACAAGTATGATGCATGTCCGGTTTAATGAAACATGGCATGGCAAAGTGCACAAACAAACCTACAAATTAAGTGGAGCACAATATGCAACTCTGTTGCATATTGACGAAACACCATGTGACTTATTTAGTTCGATCTTGTTTATGTACCCAACAATATTAAATGTTGTTAAACATGGCAAGAGGGTGAATAAAAAGAAACTATCTATCTAGACAAGTTTAAATGAGGCCGGAAACAACGAACAACAATTCCGGTAATCCTCATATGCATATATTAGGTTTGGTACTGTTCTGCCCTAAACCATATTTTAGAGTTATTAAACATGCAAGAAAAGTGCACCATGTTAAACTAGGCATTTTTCTGCCCCATTTACATATAAAGTTTATTAGAAACCGAGCTACAGTTAATTAGTTATGAATTAAAGCATTTTTACATGGCATAGGATAAAATTTAACCAAACAGCATATTAAACATTTCAAACATGCATGAAAGTTGCATATTGTTAAAATAGACAAAATTCTAAGCAAGTTTCATATAAAGTTTGTTTAATTTGGATGCACGGTTTGAGAGTTATTAAATGCATGAAGAGCAAGGGGTAATTTGCAAATATGCAGTTTTCTGTAAATAGCAAAATTCGTTCATAGCAGAAAAAAATACATCGGGCCGAATCTGTTCTTGGGCCAACAGAGAGGCGCAGGGGAGCAGCTCACCCATTGGGCTGAGGCCCACAACGGAGAGGAGAGGCAGCAGGGCGCGGCGCTGATCTGCTCGTATCTGAAGAAAAACGGCAGCGAGGCTTCGGACGACGACGGCATGGGACTTGGCACGCGGCGGAGCGACGGGAACGGGAGCAGAGGCCTGGCGGCGCTGCTAGTGGAGCTCTCCGGCGGGAGGACGGTGAGCTTGGCGCTGCGGGCGCGCCTCGTGGTCCTGCTGGAAGCAGACGAAGCGAGGAACGACGACACTGGAGTTTGAGATGGAGGGGCGCCATTCCCGCTTCCTGCTGTTGTTGCTTCGGTGGCCGGTGGCGTAGCAGCGACCTGACGGCTGGGACGCGACCGGGGCGCAGAGGAATTGCCGGATCTGATGGAGATAGCGACGAACGGAGTAGGGCCGCGGCGGGGACTAGGCGTCGGCTGGAGGACCCCATCCCTGGCACTGCTCATGGCATACCTGAGAGAGAGGGAGGTGCGTGCGAGAGAAGAAATCGGGAGAGGGAGGAGAAGAAGACAGAGGGGAGGGACGCGGTCCTATTGGAAGCAGACTGGAGGGGATCGGGGAGGATCAAGACGCGTGGTCTCCGACGAGGCTGGACGAAGACGACAGCCTCAGTCAGGGGAGCTCGCCTCCTGGATCGAGAGGGTGGGCGCGGGAAGGATGGATCAGAGGGGATGCACTGGATGGGCGAGTGAATCGAGGAGGATCGGGTGAGGCGATCCCGAGGTAGGATGCGACCTGATGTCGGCGGTGGAGGGACAAACCTCCTATATTTGAGGGTTAGGCTAGATTAGGTGGGGTTGGGCTATAAATATAAGGAAAAGAGGGAGTTTGGATCATGCGATTCAGAAAGAATAGGCTAGGGAGTCCAAATAATAAAAAGGTGACGTTTTGTAGATGTTTGGGGATGATCCGGACACAACGATGACGACAGCCCGGGTCGGGTCCGGGACAGCTTTTCGGACGCGCGCGCGAGGAGGGCCGCGGGCTGACGAGAGAGGTTAGGTAGGGCCTGACAGTGAGTGGTGGTGGGCTGAGAAGAGAGAGGGGGAAAGCAACCCAGCAACTGTTTCCAGAGACCGGAAACGTCCGACGTTTGATCGGTTATACTGCCGCTATAGTTTAATGGTTGGGCTATCAAACGAACTCCTAATGCGATGAAACTTGACAGGCGGTCTATCTACACTATAATAAGACCACACGCCAACTTTCAACCCAATCCAAGAACATTTTCCGGCCACTTATAAAATAAATATTTCAGACGTGCCGCGTGCGCGTGCAAGGGTGTCTGGACTCAGAACGGACAAAGGAAGGAAACGGGGAGGCCGGAACGGATGCAAGTTGGAAAAATATGATGATGCAATGCACATGATGACATGAGAAGATGCAACAAGCAAGCGCACGACAAGGCAACAATATCGAATAACTGGAAGACACCTGGTGCAACGGTCTTGAGGTGTCACAACACTCCAACACTATGATAGGATCTCGTCCCGAGATCTAGAATGGCACCAGAGGGAAAAGGAAGAGGAAAGAGAAGATGTAAAACTAAGTTGCTTCTTGACAAATGAGTGAAACCAAAGAACCTTGAAAAGGTTAAGCCATTTCAAGAAAAGAATACAATGGAGATGACAAAGTTGAAAACACTCCGGGTAAATGGATAAACCAAGAAAAGAGCTTGATCCTGACAAAACGAAAAGATGGGTTGAAGAGAGCAACATCACAAAGCCTCCGGAACAAAAGTAAGAATGGAATGGAATGAGCGATGAGAAACAAGATCTTGAGGGAGCACGCTTACAACAAATGCTAGAACGGAGTTGTTGGAAAACCAACAACAAAAAGGATAAGCTTGATATGGTCTTATGGAATACATCTCAAATTATGAGGTGACAACCTGCCACTCCCGGGAAAAGAATTGGATTGATAAGAACAAGGAGACGAGAAACTTATTTCATCGGGAGGATAAATGAAGAACTTGGATCATTTATAAGCACCATAAATAGCAACAATCCTTAGGGAAAGCTTTAGGTGAAATATAACCCAAGGTAACTCCAATTACGAGATTGATGGATTTAAAATATCTCATTCTTGATAACTTGTGAATCATGAAACACGAAGGAAAATTATCAAGAATGACATAACACCACCTCCAATGATGCGGTAGAAAGAATTGCACTCCGGATTGCAAGATGAAGAAAACTTGAGCTCCTTAGAAAAGAATCTCGATGAAAACTTCGAGAAGGAATTAAATCCTTTATGAACCATCATGTAGAGCCTCCATGAAGAACTCCAGTAATAAAAGAATGATCAAACGAAAGGAAAGAGAAGTTGAAAACACAAGGTGAATCCTTGTAATGATTTAGATGGATCTCCGTGGTGATGTAATTGCGAGAGCTTGGGACTCCGGGAAAGAAAGATGAACAAATGAAATCAATAATTTATTCATCATGAACAAACTCCGAAGGAAGGAATTGATCACTTGGATGAAACAAGAATAATAATTATGTTATGTGTATCCTTCACCAATTTAAATTGATGACAAGCAACGAATTTGGCATACTACTTATTCCCGTTGGGAAGGATTAAGAGAGATATAGCATAACTTGAGAAGGTCTTCGACGAACCACCGATAGGATTGGAAAGAATGATTAAATTGATATGATAACCAAGGAAGAGAACTCTTGAATGAACCACCGAAAGAAATGAAAATGACCAAAGAAAAAAAAAGGAAAACACCGGGAAGAATTAGCAAATGAACGAAGATGCTTGAGAGAATATAAATACATGAGAACGAAGAGATCACGAGCTGATAAGAGAATTCTTGAATGATGCACCGGTAAGATTTGGAGAACGAGAGATGAAAGCTAGAATGAATAAATCTTCTAAAATGATGGGCTTCGTAGAAAACAAGCTGAAAAAGACTCATGAATTGCTCCGGATGGGTGAAAAGAATTCTCACAATCGAAAACAATTATGAGAGGATGGTATAAAGCTAGAACCAAGAATCTTCAAGAGAACAGATATGATTGAAGAGAAAACTCTTCTTCGATCTTCAAATGTTGAGAATACCGATGAGAAACACCACCATGAATTGTTTAGACGCTCCGGAAGAATCAAAAGCGAAAAGATTAAGCCAACAATGAAAAGAATTTAACCGATCTTGGAGAAAAGCATATGACAGATGACAAAACATTCTTACGTCAAACTTCAAAAGAATTTAGGATAGCTCCGGGAAAATTAGAAGAGTCATAACACACAAGTATAGGGGATCGCAACAGTTTTCGAGGGTAGATATTCAACCCAAATTTGTTGATTCGACACAAGGGGAGCCAAAGAATATTCTCAAGTATTAGCAGCTGAGTTGTCAATTCAACCACACCTGGAAACTTAGTATCTGCAGCAAAGTGTTTAGTAGCAAAGTAATATGATAGTGGTGATAATGGTAACAAAGTAAAGACAGCAAAAGTAAAGTTTTTGGTATTTTTGTAGTGATTGTAACAGTAGCAACGGAAAAGTAAATAAGCGTAAACCAGTATATGGAAAACTCATAGGCACCGGATCAATGATGGATAATTATGCCGGATGTGGTTCATCATGTAACAGTCATAACATAGTGTGACATAGAACTAGCTCCAGTTCATCAATATAATGTAGGCATGTATTCCGTAAATAGTCATACGTGCTTATGGAAAAGAACTTGCATGACATCTTTTGTCCTACCCTCCCGTGGCAGCGGGGTCCTATTGGAAACTAAGGGATATTAAGGCCTCCTTTTAATAGAGAACCGAAACAAAGCATTAACACATAGTGAATACATGAACTCCTCAAACTGTGGTCATCACCGGGAGTGGTCCCGATTATTGTCACTTCGGGGTTGCCGGATCATAACACATAGTAGGTGACTATAGACTTGCAAGATAGGATCTAGAACTCACATATATTCATGAAAACATAATAGGTTCAGATCTGAAATCATGGCACTCGGGCCCTAATGACAAGCATTAAGCATAGCAAAGTCATAGCAACATCAATCTCAGAACATAGTGGATAGTAGGGATCAAACCCTAACAAAACTAACTCGATTACATGATAAATCTCATCCAACCCATCACCGTCCAGCAAGCCTACGATGCAATTACTCACGCACGGCGGTGAGCATCATGAAATTGGTGATGGAGGATGGTTGATGATGACGAAGTCGATGAATCCCCCTCTCCGGATCCCCGAACGGACTCCAGATCAGCCCTCCCGAGAGAGATTAGGGCTTGGCGGCGGCTCCTTATCGTAAAACGCGATGAAACTTTCTCTCTGATTTTTTTCTCCTCGAAAGCCAACATATGGAGTTGGAGTTGGCGTCGGAGGGCCACCAGGGGGCCCACGAGGTAGGGGGGCGCGCCCAGGGGGAGGGGCGCGCCCCCCACCCTCGTGGACAGGGTGTGGGCCCCCTGGTCTTCATCTTTGGTGAGGATTTTTTATTATTTATTCTAAGATATTCCATGGAGTTTCAGGTCATTCCGAGAACTTTTGTTTTCTGCACATAAAACAACACCATGGCAATTCTGCTGAAAACAGCGTCAGTCCGGGTTAGTTCCATTCAAATCATACAAGTTAGAGTCCAAAACAAGGGCAAAAGTGTTTGGAAAAGTAGATACGATGGAGATGTATTAACTCCCCCAAGCTTAAACCCTTGCTTGTCCTCAAGCAATTCAGTTGACAAACTGAAAGAGAAAAAGAAAAACTTTTACAAACTCTGTTTGCTCTTGTTGTTGTAAACATGAAAAGCCAGCATTCAAGTTTCAGCAATTATTATGAACTAACCATACTCACAATAACATGTAGGTCTTACAATTACTCATATCAATATCGTAATCAACTAGTGAGCCATAATAATAAAACTCGGATGGCAACACTTTCTCAAAATAATCATAACATGATATAACAAAATGGTATCTCGCTAGCCCTTTCTGAGACCGCAAAACATAAATGCAGAGCACCTTTAAAGATCAAGGACTGACTAAACATTGTAATTCATGGTAAAAGAGATCCAGTCAAGTCATACCCAATATAAACCAATCATAATGAATCCAAACGACGGTGTGCTCTCCAGCGGGTGCTTTTTAATAAGAAGGGTGATGACTCAACATAAAAGTAAATAGATAGGCCCTTCGCAGAGGGAAGCAGGGATTTGTAGAGGTGCCAGAGCTCGATTTTTGAAATAGAGATAAATAATATTTTGAGGGGCATACTTTCGCTGTCAATGTAACAACTATGAGATGGCTGTATCTTCCATACTACATGCATTATAGGCAGTTCCCAAACAGAATGGTAAAGGTTTATACTCCCCCTCCTCGACAAGCATCAATCCATGGCTTGCTCGAAACAACGAGTGCCTCCAAAATTCAACGGGTCCCAGGGGGAGTTTTGTTTAATTATTTTGATTTGCTTTGATCTTTTTGGATCATGGGACTGGGCATCCCGGTTACCGGCCCTTTCTCGTGAATGAGGAGCGGAGTCCACTCCTCTTGAGAATAACCCACCTAGCATGGAAGATATAGGCAGCCATAGTTGCACATGAGCTGCTCGAGCATACAAAACAGAATTTCATTGGAACGTTTGGAGTTTGGCACATACAAATTTACTTGCAACGGCAGGTAGATACCGCATATAGGAAGGTATAGTGGACTCATATGGAACAACTTTGGGGTTTAAGGAGTTTGGATGCACAAGCAGTATTCCCGCTTAGTACAGGTGAAGGCTAGCAAAAGACTGGGAAGCGACCGACTGAGAGAGCGACAACAGTCGTAAACATGCATTAAAATTAATTCACACCGAATATAAGCATGAGTAGGATATAATCCACCATGAACATAAATATCATGAAGGCTATGTTGATTTGATTCAACTACATGCGTGAACATGTGCCAAGTCGAGTCACTCAATTCATTTAAAGGAGGATACCATCCTATCATACCACATCATAATCATCTCAATAGCATGTTGGCACACAAGGTTAACCATTATAACTCATAGCTAATCAAGCATGGCACAAGCAACTATAATCTCTAAATGTCATTGCAAATATGTTTACTTCATAATAGCTGAATCAGGAACGATGAATCATCATATTTACAAAAACAAGAGAGGTCGAGTTCATACCAGCTTTTCTCATCCCAATGAGTCCATCATATATCATCATTATTGCCTTTCACTTACACGACCGAACGGTGTGTATAATAATAAGAGTGCACGTGCATTGGACTAAACTGGAATCTGCAAGCATTCAACTCACGAGAGAAGACAAGTAATATGGGCTCTAAGTTAAATAAACAATCTTGCATATAAGAGCCACTAAGCATTTTCAATATAGTCTTCTCGACCCCCAAAGAAAGGAAAAGAAAAATAAAAACTATTTACACGGGAAAGCTCCCAACAAGCAAAAGAAGGACGGGAAATATTTTTGGGTTTTCTTTTTAATTCTACTACAAGCATGGAAAGTAGACTAACTAATTTTTTTTTGTTTTTTTCTCAAGGTTTATCAAACACACAAGAAGAAAGCTAGAAAAATAAATTTAAACTAACATGGATATTACAACGAAAGAGTATGAGCACCGACATCTAGCAATGAGTGTGTGTGAACATGAATGTAATGTCGGTGGGAAATACGTACTCCCCCAAGCTTAGGCTTTTGGCCTAAGTTGCTCCATTGCCATGGATAACCTGGCTGATATCTGTAGATGAAGCTGGGGTCGTACTGCGATGAAGAATAGTTGGGATCATAATGTGATGAAGAGGACTCTGACTGCCACTGGCTGGCAACCGCCTCAGGATCCCAAGAATAAACAGACATTCGTGGAGGCTCCGGTTCCGAGGCTAGTGCAGGATTCCGATAGGCTTGAACAGCCGCCCACGGAACAATGTAAGTACCTGCAGACAAGTTAAACAAAGAGGAAGCAGGCAAAGTAATAGTCTCAGGGTGATGTTTATCAAAGTACAATTTATATTTAAGCGCCCTTTCGCGATTCTTAACAAGAAACTCATGCGCTACCATACTCTTATAATCTAAATAAGCACGGGGCAGCGCTGTTTCTTCTTTCTCCTCATGCCTAATAGGTATTTCAAAATGTTCAGTTAGGCATGAAGCATAAATGCCTCCAAAGATGGGGCCCTTAGTACGGTTCATACTCAACCGTCTAGCAACAATTCCACCCATACTAATAGAGTTATTGCGGTATAAACCATGGAGCAAAATAATAATATCAGGAATAGTAAGGTTTGCACAGTTCCCGCGACCAATCAAGCAACGCCTAGCAAATAAGGCAAAGTAGCGTAAAACAGGGAAATGTATGCTAGTAATTCTTGCATCAGAAACCTTCCTGGTTTCTCCCACAGTGATAGTGTCAATATAAGCTTCCACTTCATTACGGTGTGGTTCATCTAAAGAACCCTCGAAAGGTATTTTGCAAACCTCGCAAAATGCAGCTAATGTCGTCTCCCTAGCAACATTATATAAATGGAACTCTACTGTTGAAGGTGATTTCTTAGGGAAAAAGTAGAAGTTCTGCACAAAAGTATTTGTGAGTAAGAAATACTGATGACGTTGGTCGCGGAGGAAGTTGGTGAGGCCGGCGTTCTCAATCAATAGATAGAAATCTTCATAAATCCCGGCACTTCTCAAGAAGTCATCGGAAGGCCATTCACACGGCCGGACCTCCGCGATACGAGGCAGATTAAATTTGGGCTTCTGTTCTTCTTCATTTTGTTTCTCCTTAGAACTTCGGCTCGATGAGCCCCTCAAAAGTCTCTTTTTATTTCTGAAGCAATCTGAAATTTTTAGTAACTTCAAACAAAGTGAACCAACTTCAATAAGATTGATAGCAACTACTCATACAAGTGCCTAGAGCATATAACAAGCATTAGAACTACTTGGAACCATACATATTTGACATGCAAGCTCAAGAACATGGTCACCTATGCAGCACAAATTTGCAATGAATAAAGCACTAGAACAAAAACTAATTGGACCAATGGAGGAGTCACATACCAAGGAACAACCTCCCCAAGCAGTTTTGCAAGAGGTGCTTTGAGCAAGGAGATCGAAAATCGCAGCAAAAGTTGCTAGAACACGAGCTTGAGTTGGTTTTTCGGGTTTGTGCGAGACAGAGGAAGAAGATGGGTGCAGGAATAAGTGGAGGAAGGCCACCATGGGCCCATGAGGCAGGGGGCGCGCCCAGGGGGGTAGGGCGCGCCCTCCACCCTTGTGACCAGGTGGCAGCTCCCCCCGCGGTAATTTTTGCACTAAAAATCCTTAAATATTCCCGAAAAAATCATATTAAATTGGCATGGCATTCTGAGGACTTTTATTTTCAGGATATTTTTATATTGCACGGATAAGTCAGGAAACAGACAGAAAAATACTATTTTAGTTTATTTCTACTAAAGAACAGAAAATATAAAGAGGGTACAGAAGGTTGTGCTTCTAGTTTCACCCATCTCATGCTCATCAAAAAGAATCCACTAACAAGGTTGATCAAGTCTTGTTAACAAACTCATTCCGATAATCATGGAACCGAAGAAATTTCGAATAACACTACATTACCTCAACGGGGTATGGACATCCCCAACAATAAGTATATCATATTTCTTTTTGACGGTAGGAAGAGGAAATTCAAAACCTCCAAATATAATCGATGGAATTTTTCCAATAGAGTTGATACTATAAACTTGAGGTTGTTTCCTCGGAAAGTGCACCGTATGCTCATTACCATTAACATGAAAAGTGACATTGCCTTTGTTGCAATCAATAACAGCCCCTGCAGTATTAAGGAAAGGTCTTCCAAGAATAATAGACATACTATCATCCTCAGGAATATCAAGAATAACAAAGTCCGTTAAAATAGTAACGTTTGCAACCACAACAGGCACATCCTCACAAATACCGACAGGTATAGCAGTTGATTTATCAGCCATTTGCAAAGATATTTCAGTAGGTGTCAACTTATTCAAGTCAAGTCTATGATATAAAGAGAGAGGCATAACACTAACACCGGCTCTAAGATCACATAAAGTAGTTTTAACATAATTTCTTTTAATGGAGCATGGTATAGTAGGTACTCCTGGATCTCCAAGTTTCTTTGGTATTCCACCCTTAAAAGTGTAATTAGCAAGCATGGTGGAAATTTCAGCCTCCGGTATCTTTCTTTTATTAGTAATGATATCCTTCATATACTTAGCATAAGGATTTGTTTTGAGCACATCAGTCAATCGCATACGCAAAAAGATAGGTCTAATCATTTCAGCAAAGCGCTCAAAATCCTCATCATCCTTTTTCTTGGATGGTTTCGGAGGAAAAGGCATGGGTTTCTGAACCCATGGTTCTCTTTCTTTACCATGTTTCCTAGCAACGAAGTCTCTTTTATCATAACATTGATTCTTTGATTGTGGGTTATCAAGATCAACAGCAGGTTCAACTTCTACATCATTATCATTACTAGGTTGAGCATCATCATGAACATCATCATTAACATTTTCACTAGGTTCATGTTCATTACCAGATTGTGTTTCAGCATCAGACATAGAGATATCATTTGGATTATCAGGTGGTTCAGCAATAGGTTCACTAGAAGTTTGCACAGTTCTATCATTTTTCTTTTTCTTCGTTTTAGAAGAACTAGGTGCATCAATATTATTTCTTTGAGAATCTTGCTCGATTCTCTTAGGGTGGCCTTCAGGATACAAAGGTTCCTGAGTCATTCTACCAGTTCTAGTAGCCACTCTAATAGCATAATCATTTTTCTTACGATTCATTTCATCAAGCATTTCTTTCTGAGCTTTAAGTACTTGTTCTACTTGAGTGGTAACCATAGAAGCATGTTTGCTAACAAGTTTATGTTCACCTCTAATATTATCCATATAATCACTTAAGCGTTTAATCATAAAGGTATTCTACTTTAATTGTCTACCAAAATAAGCATTAAACATAAAGTCATCAAACTCATACAAGCACTGGCTAGCAATTTTAGTAGGAGGGACTTCAACTTTATCATATCTATAGAGAGAATCTACCTTTACTACCTGTGTCGGGATATCGGGAGGTTCTTCAATAAATAAGTAATTGAGATCATACACTTCTTCAACAGGCGGTAAATTAAGACCATGTATTTCTTCAATAGGAGGTAAATTCTTAACATCTTCAACTTTAATACCTTTTTCTTTCATAGATTTCTTTGCCTCTTGCATATCTTCGGGACTGAGAAATAGAACACCTCTCTTCTTCGGAGTTGGTTTAGGAATAGGCTCAGTAATTGGCTCAGGAGCTGGCTCAGGAGTTGGCTCGGGAGGTGGCTCAGGAGGTGCCCAATTATTTTCATTTGCCAACATATTATTCAATAAAATTTCAGCGTCATCCGGTGTTCTTTCCCTGAAAAGAGAACCAGCACAACTATCCAGGTAATCTCTGGAAGCATCAGTTAGTCCATTATAAAAGATATCAAATATTTCAGGTTTCTTAAGAGGATGATCAGGCAAAGCATTAAGTAACTTGAGAAGCCTCCCCCAAGTTTGTGGGAGACTCTCTTCTTTAATTTGCACAAAATTGTATATTTCCCTCAAAGTAGCTTGTTTCTTATGAGCAGGGAAATATTTAGCAGAGAAGTAATAAATCATATCCTGGGGACTTTGCACACAGGCAGGATCAAGAGAATTAAACCATTTCTTAGCATCACCCTTTAATGAGAACGGAAATATTTTGAGTATACAAAAGTGGCGCAATCTCAGATTATTAGTAAACAGGGCAGCTATTTCATCTAACTTACGAAGATGTGCCACAACAGTTTCAGATTCATAGCCATAAAAAGGATCAGATTCAACCAAAGTAATTATATCTGGATCAACAGTAATATCATAATAATCCTGATCAGGAACACAGATAGGTGAAGTAGCAAAAGCAGGTTCGGGTCTCATCCTACCTCTAAAAGATTCCTTACTCCACTTAATTAGTAACCTCTTACGTTCAGGTTTATACAGACAAGCAAGAATAACTTCATAAGATTCATTATTAAAAAGATAACCCTCAGGAATAACAGGCATAGGTTCATCATCACTAACATCATCGTGTTCAGGTTCACTAATTTCTCTTTCTCTAGACTTAGAAATTTGCTCATCTAGAAATTCACCAAGTGGCACAGTAGTATCAAGTATAGAAGTAGTTTCATCATAAGTATCATGCATAGCAGAAGTGGCATCATCAATAACATGCGACATATCAGAATTCATAGCAGTAGTAGGTTTAGGTGTCGCTAGCTTACTCATAACAGAAGGTGAATCAAGTGCAGAGCTAGATGGCAGTTCCTTACCTCCCCTCGTAGTTGAGGGATAAATTTTTGTCTTAGCGTCTTTCAAGTTCTTCATAGTGTCCAGCAGATATAAATCCCAAGTGACTCAAAGAATAAAGCTATGCTCCCCAAGAACGGCGCCAGAAAAAGGTCTTGATAACCCACAAGTATAATGGCGTCTCCCACCTCCCACCTCCCAGCTCCCACCCCACCTCCGGCGATCTCCTCCCACCACCACTAAAACCCTAATCTTTCCCTACCAATCTCTCCGGCGTCCCCCCCTCACTCAGGGGTCATGGTTTTCTCATCGGGATCAACCCTTGGCTTGGACTTCTCCAAGGTTTTGGAGTTTGCGGATAAAGTTTTCAGATCTACTAGTTTTTCGGTCCACCCTACGGAGGACACAGGTCACTTCAAGTTGGTTGTGTCCTTTAGCCGTCATGTTTTCAGGCTTGATGATCATTCTGTGGCGGCGGCTCTGGAGGCTGCTGTTGGTGGATCTGCGATCGAGTTGGGTGTCTCATGTTTACGTGACAAGGTTTATTCCTTCAACGTTTCTTCCAAGCAAGTTGGTTTCTTTATTGTTGATCTTCGATCTTTTGCTTGCCCGCAATTCAAATGTTATCTTAATCTATGGGGCCGTGGAGGACCAAATTGGGTTCGTGAGTTTAAACTTTGGAAGTTGCAAAGTGATGCGGAATGGATCTTAGTTAGTCCATCTAAGAGACGGGCGGCGCTTGGGATGATCACTATGCATAAACCACCGTCTAAGTCCTCTTTTAGATCTTCTGGTTCTGTGCAAAAGAAAATTTCTTTTGCAACATTCCAAAGCTATGATGCATGCAAGGGTTATAGATATTCGGCCACACAGGATTGTATTGATACAGTTTCTGATGTTGGATACGTTGTCCCGGCAAATGAGCGTTTGATCATTCGACCATCACCGCCGGCGAATCTCCAGTGGACTGTTGCTTCTCCGTCGATTGTTTTTCGTTCTGTTGATCCGCCGCGGATTCAACGGAATTCACCTGAGGCTGTTAGTTTGTTCTCATCTGCTCTCGTCTCTCCTGCATCCCATGTTGGGCCAGCCTTGCATGACGGGCTACAGCCCACCACCCAGCCAATGGATATCCCGTCTACTCAGGAAGCTGCTGATTTGTTTGATGAGATGGTCAATGACATGGTGGACCGTGTTCTAACTTGTTCCAACTGTCACCAGCGGGGCCACTTGTCGGTCTCTTGTCCTGTTTGCCTGGCTTGCTCACGTTATGGTCATCGTCGTCGGGATTGCATTAATTGGGCCCAGGATAATGGTTATGTTTGGAGAGTTAAACACACGAAGCAAAATCAAGAAAAATCTCCACTGTTGATTCCCATGCCCGCCACGAGTCAGCCTCCTACGCCTAGGGACTCCTCGGGTATAGAGACGACCCACGCGCTGGTGCAGACGAGTCCCATCATGTCTTCACCCTTTCCCGTGCACCACCAACCTGCTCCACCTCCACCAGAGCAAGACATGGCAAACTTTCCCCTGGATCCTCTTGAGTTCCTTCCACCGGGGTTCGAGTTCATCGATGGAGGGCCAACCCGTGTGCCTTGGACTTTCTACTCTCCAGCCATTGCACCGGACCGTCGCCATGAGCAGTTTGCCATTGGCTTTGTTGAGCCTTTGCCGCCACCTGGACAGATTCATCACTTCCCGCAACTGTTTAGTGATTTTGTGATGACTCAGCTTCACCGTGACGTTCTTAGTGATCAGCAATGGATTGAGGGTGTTGGTTTGTTTGAGTTTCGATCTCCTGCATCTAGGCATGCCATTATAAATCATCCTCCTTATGATCTTGGCAATGGTCACTTTGTTCGGTTTGTTCCTCATGATCAAGGCATCAATCACAGAGCTATTCAGGGTTTTCGTAGGGGCTGGATTATGATGTTAGGTGTTCCTTTGGATTACCACACAACACAGCATATTTCTGAGGCAGTTAGCACCTTTGGTCGTTTTCATATCTGGCATCAGGATGATCCGCGGCTAGTCAGGACTCTTGTTTATGTTTCTTTCCCAAGCCCTCAGCAAGTACCTCGGGATGTTGTCTATCGTGAGTATGCATACTTTGGAGCTATGCGTCTTTCTTGGAGAGCACCTATTTATGTGCTCTCTACAGAATTTGCTGACATTATGCCAGCTGATGAAGATCCGATGCCTTTCAATGGAAACCCTCATCCGCTGCCCGGGAACATGCCTTTTGATGATGTTAACTTTGTCATGCCTGAGTTTTGAGAGCTAGGCTGGAATGAAGACCCTCATGCTCACAATGATGATCCGCAGCCTCATAACCAGCATGACAATGTCATTATTGAGGAGATTCATGAGGATGAAGCACTACCTGCTTCTCAAGAGTCAGTGGTTTTAGAGAACTCGGGGCTTGTTGATTCTACTGAGGGATCTGTCAATAATCAGCAAGGTGTTGTGGCAGCCTATGTGCCTCCTCTGATCCAGCCTCATGTTGTTATTGGTCAAGTTCTGGCAGTTTTCAGACCAGAGCTTCCTTTGGTAATGCAATGGACAAGATCTTTTCAGCGTATGATGCCAGTCTTTGATACAATGCACATTCCTCGAGGGTTACAGTTCTACAGTCCTTTTAAACCAATTCTACTGTCTAAGCGCTCTTGGGAGGTATCTTTCTCTTACTCTGCTATGAAGAACAAGCTGGTTTTTCATCCTTCACATGTTCGTCGGATGGTGAATATTCCAAGGAAGCCTCCTGTTGCTCGTGCACTTTGTTTTGACAATGTTGCTGAGGATTGTGCCATGGTTGATCCAGCTTTGTCTACTGTTGAGATGTATGCCTTCAATTTCTCTGCGGCCCCAAGTCAGCGTCCAGCTCGTGATCGTAAACCGAAGTCTGTGATTGTTGAGTCTGAGGTTAGGCGCAGTGTCAGGCTCTCAGCCCTACGTGATGGCTTCAGGCATTCTAATCCAGCCAAGTCCCCTATGAAGAAACCTGCAGCAAAGCCTCAGAAGAAGCGCAAGGTTGCTGTGGATGGCGAACTACCACAGGCTCCTCCTCACGATGCAGATCAACCTACTGTGCCGCCGCCCACGCCAATCAATGTGCTGCAGCAGGTTGGTCTTCGCCTCGGCATTGGGCCGGAGAAGCTCACTAAGGAGAAGCTTGAGGCTTCTTCTTGCAAGTCTTCTGCTCCTCCTAGTTCCAATGATAGCTGATCGTTTCATTTGGTGGGGTTTATGGTTAACCCTTGTGAAAACCATTTATCTACACTTATCTTTCAGGCTTTGTCTGAACTTTTATGCTATCCCTTGGCTGAACTGGTACTGTCATTATGTGACAGTCTTTTGCTGTTACTTTATTATGGTCTGTAATGAATCAGAATGATGTTAGAGATTGGAAAGTTGTTTGTTGGAATGTGCAAGGTCTGAATTCAGATGACAGAAAGCGTGCAGTTCGTCAGAAAATCGATGAAAGTGCTTGTTCCATTGCTTGCCTCCAAGAAACAAAATGTGAGGTTATTGATCAGCGTTTCATCCGTAAGTGTTGTCCACGATGTTTCGATCAGTTTATCCATGTGCCTTCATCTGGAGCTTCGGGTGGGTTGTTAGTCGTATGGAATACTGCTTTGTTTGCTGGAAAGCTAATTGAGTCCAATAGTTTTGGTATTATGGTGGAGTTCAAGTCTGTTAATAACTCCCAAACCTGGACTCTAGTTTCAGTCTATGGACCCTGTCAAAACCCAGCTAGAGATAATTTTATTAATTGGTTGCATGATATAATTATCCCTGATGATGCTAACTGGCTGTTACTGGGTGATTTCAATTTCATGCGATCAATGGAAAATAGGAATAAACCAGGTGGTGATATTAATGACATGTTCATCTTTAATGAGGATATTGGGCATCTGGGCTTAATTGAACTACCTATCAAGGGCAGAAAGTACACTTGGACAAATATGCAAACTGCTCCTTTGCTTGAACAGATTGATTGGTTTTTTACAACCCCTTCATGGACTTGTTCTTATCCTAACACTATGGTCCTACCTCTGGCTAGAACCACTTCAGATCATGTTCCATGTGTGGTGCAAATCAAAACCACTATTCCCAAGGCCAAAGTATTTAGATTTGAAAATTACTGGACTAATTTTCCTGGTTTTCTTGATTGTGTCAGTGAATCTTGGAGTAGGCCAATTCATAAGAGATCTTCTGCTGCTATAATATCTGCAAAGTTCAAAGCTCTCAGGCAGGCACTCAAAGATTGGCACATTAGCCTTTCCACTGTCAAGGCTCTAATTTCCAACTGCAATAAAGTAATTCTTTGTCTGGATGGTCTTGAGGAGTTAAGGCCTTTGTTTGGGCCTGAGGAAAATTTCAGGAAAATTGTAAAATTGCATTTGGAGGAAACTCTAAGGTTGCAATTTATCTACTGGAAGCAGAGATGTACCATTAGAAACATTAAAGTGGGAGAGGAAAACACCAATTTTTTCCATGCCATGGCCATAGAGAGATACAGGAATAACTCTATTTCTAGTATAACTTCTGATGATGGGCAAGTGACCGCTAATCATGCATCAATTGCTGGACTATTTTTGCAGGAGTTCAAGCAGAGGATGGGATGCACAAATAATACGCAAATGGGTTTTGATATGCCAAATATTATCAAGAAGGTTCAGGGACTAGATGACTTGACCAAGCCCTTTTCTGAGCAGGAAATTGATTGTGTTATTAAGGAAATGCCTCCTGATAGAGCACCTGGGCCAAATGGTTTCACTGGCCTTTTTCTTAAGAAGTGTTGGCACATAATTAAAGATGACTTTCATCAACTGGTCAAAGAGTTGTCTGAGGGGCACCTTGATTTGGAGTGTATCAACAGTTCTCTCATAACCTTGATTCCAAAAAAGCTTTCACCTGAGGGTTTGAATGATTACAGGCCAATATCTTTGACAAATACCTGTTTGAAATTCCTCACTAAACTTTTGGCAAACAGGTTGCAGAAGGTCATCCTTTCCTGTATTCATAAAAACCAATATGGGTTTATTAAATCTAGGTCAATTCAGGATTGTCTAGCTTGGTGCTTTGAGTATATCCACCAGTGTAATGCTTCAAAGAGACCAATAGTGCTGCTGAAATTGGATTTTACTAAAGCCTTTGACACTATTGAGCATGATGCCTGTCGGGGGAAACTGATCCACGAACACCTATGGGGCCGGCGGACCGGTCCCCTTTCGGTTCGGCGGGGGGCGGAGATCGCACGAAGAGCAGATCGAGGCGAAGCACACGAGCAGTTTACCCAGCTTCGGAGCTCTCCGGAGAGATAACACTCCTACTGCTGCTTGTCTGGTTGTATTATCTTGTGTTCTTGCTCGCGAGAGCTAAGTGTTTTCTGGCTCACGAATGAATCGAACCCCCTCTACGTTGCGCATGGGCCTCCTTTTATATGCTCAAGGGGTCACCGACAGGTGGCAACACAGAGAAGGGTACAAATGTAAAAAGCGAGGTGGTTGGTACAGTTACTTGTACAGTGCATCCTACCTAACCCTGACGGCAGGGGACAAGGGCATTAAATGCCCGTCTGAGTCGCCCAAACAGTGCAGAAAAGGACCGTTAGGGGCGCCACCGTTCGCCACGATGGCGATCTTGTCAGCTTCGCATGCCACTGCGCACCGCTGGCTACACAGCCTCCCGCCACGCGCGCCTGGAGAGGTCCCCAGAGCGACACGTTGGTGGATGTGCTGGAGCGTGGGCACAGAGTGGCCGCCTGCCGCGGCAAGCGCCTTGCCGCTGCTGCTATCTTGTCGGGTCTGGAAGCTCGTCGCTCACCGGGCCTCGAGGTACCTTGGTTGGTCTTCCCGGCAAGCTCCTCTTGCCGGGGCCTTGTTGCCTTGTCGGAGCACGTGGCGCGTCACGGCAAGTTCCTTGGAGTGCCTTGGTTGGCCTTCCCGGCAAGCTCCTCTTGCCGGGGCCTTGTCTCCAGAGCTTAGATACTTTGTTCTTGAATGGCTCCAAGGGAACCATGGAGGATCTTGGTGTTAGCCCGGCAAGCCTTGCCGCGGGGTGCTGCAACTGCCCGTGCACAAGTTCGGGGTACTAGGGTACCCCTATTCTAGTACATCGATAGGAGCCCCCGGGCCTGGGCCAGACACGGTGCCGAGCGCTGTTGGGCCAGGCCCAAGGCAGGGCACGGGCACACGCGGACTGGGCCACGCCGAATCTCGCTCCGTATCCACCGCGCTCTCCCCTAACGGCACGCGTTGAATGCGGCATCGTGGGAGAGATCGTGGGTGGTTCTTTATTCGGAAGGGCGAAACGTCTGCCCCGTCCCTCTTTATAAGCAGAGGAAACAGGGGCAGTTCGTTCCCCCTCGCTGGTTGCTACTACTCCATCTTCACGAACCTCCACCGCTCCCCCCCATCTTCTCAAAGCCGAGAGAGCAGCGCTCCGCCCCCCATTGCCACCAGCATCACCAACGCCGTCGACCTCCCCCACCACCTCCGCCATGGCTCCGAAAGCCGACAAGGGAAAGGGCGTGAAGTCAGCCGAGGCGCAGCGGCTCGCGGCGCTGCGGAAGGAGCGGGCGATCTTCTCCCCCCAGCTCGGCGTGAAGGAGCTGAGGGAGTACTTCTACCTCTTTTGGGCGACGGAGACGCGGGCGCATCCGCGCACGAGGGTACTCCCGGCCGCTGCTTCGGAACTGGCTCCAAACGGGTACCCATTCTTTGCGCTGTTCTTCTATTGCGGGTTCTACCCGCCCTTCTCGGAGTTCTTCTGCGATATCATGAACACCTACGGCTTCCGCCTCCTTGACTTCACCCCCAATGTCGTTCTGACCATGGCAGTTTTCGCACATTTGTGTGAAAACTTTGTCGGAGTCCACCCCAGTGTTGCCCTTTTCCGCCACTTCTTCATACCTCGGGTAGAGAGAGGAGAGCCGCTTGCCAGAGGGATTGCATGGATATCGAGAGTCGGCAAGAAGGAGGCATACTTGGAGGGTGAGCTCTGCAGCAAGTGGGAGGAGTGGAGAGCGGAGTGGTGCTGGATCGTCGAGGAGAATCCGCAGCCCTTCACCGCCGTGCGCCAAGCTCCAATAGTGCACGGCAATGACTGGAGCAACGTGGCCCCGGAAGACGAGAGGCTGAAGATCGCCATTACTAGGATCCTTCGCCTCAGGCTTGCCGGGCTCACTGTAGGCGCTGTAGGCGCAGATTTCCTCCGCCGCCGCATCGCCCCCCTGCAGGAGAGGGGGAGGCCCGCCTGGGAATTCAAGAACTCGGCGGACATCATGAGGCTGCGGTTGGGCCTCAACTACAACTTCACCGTCTTGGAGTTGGATGCAATGCTCCTGGAGTTGTTCAAACGCGACCCCCCAGCACCCATTCATGCTGCCGAGGGGCGTCGTTCCATTGTGCAATAATTCTTCACTTGACCGGATCCGCGCCACGATGCCGTTGTGCGATTCACACGGAATTGTTCCAACTTGGCAAGAGCCTGCGGATGACGTCGTGCAAGCGTTCTTCGACAACTTGGAAGAAGTGCCGGTCCACGCTGACGAGCAGAAGATCCTCACCCGTGACACCACCGACGAGGAGTTGCAGCGCATCGCCACTAGGGCGGAAGAGGTTGCGGCCGCAGCTGCCGCGGGCGCGTTCGGGTTCATTGTGGAGGAGGCGGAGGCTGTAGAGGCGGCAAACCTCGCCGAGCGCGCGGAGTTCATTGGCGAGGAAGAGCCTGCCGGTTCTGAAGCTGAGCCAAGCGAGGCCGGCGAGGAAGAGCCCGAGCCTTCAGAAGGCTTGCCGCAGGCGGAGCCCCCGGCCCCGCCAAGAAGGCGTCTTCGCAGGGCCGCGGACGTAGCGGGGCGGCAGCCGGGTCAATAGCTGCCAAGCCGTGCGACACGCTCTACCGCGGCAAGCAATGTTGCCGCGGGAGCGCCTCACACAGCAGCGGCAACTGGAGCGGGATCTTCTCGGGCCACCGCCACCGCCCCCGCCAAGCGGGCAAGGGATCCTACTCCTCCACCTCGCCGCACCAGAGGGGATCCGGACTTCAATCTTTCTGCGCTCAGCTCCGACGAGGAGGAAGAAGAGTAAGTTTCTTTGGTGCTCTTGTAGTTCTTCAATTTTGCTGTTTTTATCTTGTATCTGACTTGCTTCAATCTGGACTCCTTTCTTTTCAGGACGCTGGCCCAGAGAGCGGCGAAGAGGGCCAAGGCCGCGGTGATTGTCATCAAAGATGACCCCACCGTGTCGGCAGGGGGTGGGTCTGAGACCACCTTGACGGACCCGGCAACCACTCCTCAAAGCAGCCCCCAGCGCGGCCCCCAGCGTAAGTTCATAGTTAGCTTTCTGCTGTCGGGCGCGCATGAGTGCTTTTTCCTTTGTTTATATCTTGCTTGTTGATTTGTGTAGGAGCAGAGCAGCCACATCAGGAGCGCCCGGAAGCTGGTCCCGAAGTGCCATCTGCTACGACTACGCCGCCAAGGGAAGGGTTCCCGGTAAGGGAGCGCTCTCCGGCAAGGGAGAACTCTCCGGCAAGGGGCAGCACCATCGATCCTGCGGCGGCCGAGACCGCAACTGCAGATCTTGGCACATGTAATTCACTTGTCCAAAAACTTTCCCTTGGGTTCTTCTTCTTCTGATTTTCTTCTCTTGGATTTTTGATTGATTTTTCTCCCTTCTTCGTTCTTCAGACCCATCTGCTGCTGAGCAAATGGAGACAGAGGGCGCCGGCGAGGAAGGAGCTGGTGCTGATGAGACCGCCGGCGAGGAGGCCGCCAAGGCTGCCGCCGCAGAAGCCGGCGAGGGGTCGAGCGATCGCACTGACGACTCTGAGGCCGCAGGAGCGCCAGGCGCTGCGCCGACCGCCGATCCCTCTGCCGCTTCTGCGGAGCCGGGCTCCGAGGAGCCCTAGCCCGGCGCCTACTTGAAGGCCGGCGACGATATATTCATCAAGCTGCCCTGGGCGTCGAGCTCCAGGGCGCCGGTCGAGGGGGAAACTTTTGATGAGGAGGTGCTCGCCTCCGCCGAACTGTCGTTGGTCGACGCGCCCGGTAGCAGTAGTGGCGAGCCTGAGGAGGAGCAGCTGTTGCGGAAGCTGCTGTCACTCTACCGCGCACGGCAAGCCAAGCTGGCTTCCCGGGAAGCGCTTGTCGCGAAGGCGGGAGTTGACATGGAGAAGCGCGCGGAGGAGCTCCGGGGCCACAATCAAGAGGCTCTCCGGTCCCTGGCACAGGAGCGGGAGCGACTCGACGAGGAGCGCACGGCCTTTCTTCTCGAGAAGGCCGAAGCTGAGGAGGAACAAAGGCTGGCCGCCGAGAAGCAGTCCGCGCGAGAAGGCGAATTGGTGCAGCGGAAGGCCAACCTCGATAGCAACAAGGAGGAGCTTGCCGAGCGCGAGCAAACACTTGGCGGGGTGCTCAAGGAAGCAAAGGACGCTGCCGCAATCGCAGAGGCCGCCAAGAAAGAGCTGGAGGAGAAGGTGGCGCAGCTGGAGGCCAACATCGGGAAGATTGGCGAGGAGCTTGCCGCGCTCAAGCGTGAGCGTGAGAAGGATGCTGCCGCCCACGGTGAGCTGCAAGGTCTTCTCGCTGAGAGGGGCAAGGAGCTCAGCACCGCCAAGGATTCCAATGCGCACCTGGAGTTGAAGTTGGCCACGCTAATGCAGACGCTGGAGGCCGCCAAGGAGCGGGAGAAAACCTTGTTGGAGAAGGTCAAAGCTGACAAGGCGCTGCTGGAGAGCATCGCAGTTACCCAGAACTCGTTCAGAGACACTATGGAGCACTGGACCGAGGGTCTGGTGAATATTGCCGCAGTCATCAACGAGGAGCTGGCGCAGCTGGGGATGGAGGACTTTGGGTATCCCTCCGACGAGAATCTCCAACCCAGCGCCAAGCTCAGCCTGTTCTTCAAGGGCGTGGCGACGGCACTCCAGCGGCTCCGGGAGAGGATCCCAAGGCAGCTGGCCGACGAGTCACGCAAAATCTGCGACGGGGTTCTCCAGAAGGTGCCGATGAAGGTGGCCTTCTGCAATCCGGGCCTCAGCTTCACCAACGTCCTCAAGTCCTTGCCGCCAGACACCGATCGGGACGCACTCAAGGCCCTTGTCGCACCCATTGTGGACAAGGTGAGCGAGATCAAGAGGGTTGAGGGCGATCGCGTAGACTAGGCCGCCCATTTCTTCTTTTCCCTTGTCGCTGCTAATCATGTTATGAAAACAGTCTGTTAGGGCTGCGACAAGTTATCTTGTAATATAACTTTATTTCTATTATCAATTGCTATGTTATTTCCTCTACTAGATTCCTTCCTTTGTTTTTACCCTACGCTTCTAGGGAACTTGTCGGCGCAGGCACCCGAGCCGCGAGCGCTGAGTGCGGAACTTCAGCAGCCTGCTGGCGGTGCTGCTTCCGACAAGAAACCTTGTCGCGACTAGATGCAGCACACTTAAGTTGTTGAGCGGACTCGAAACAAAGTAAGGACGCAACTAGCCACGAGTTGGTTCCTCCGCGCACAGGTTTTCCATACAAAGCAGGGTCGTTCGAGGAAGATAACTCAAAAATTTAAAAACTGATTGCTCAAACTTTGGCAACTTAGCTTTTCTGTCGTTTGCTTCCCGGCAAGGCAAAACTTTGCTTGAACGACGCCTGGTCCATACCACAATCTTCTCCTTCCCTCTCGGCAAACTTGTGTGCGTGGGAACCTTCTTTTCCTTTGTTGAAAAAGAAGAAAGAAGAGAAAATAATGACATGGAGCCCTTCGGCTCGTTATTGCTTACCGGATGGAGGTGTTGCACAAAGTGTCAGATAACGCATGCAAGAAAGAAACTAATGCATGAAACGGACAAGTTGTGCGGAGCACATGGGGTTCTATTTATGCACGGGATCTGCGCCCGGCTTTGTACAAAGGATTACATGCAACAGCGGCAACACTTGTACAAAAGGTGGTTGCCGGAACGGGTTCCGGCAACCGCGCCCTACGGGAAAAACTTACGAAGATGTTCTATGTTCCAGGAGTTGCTCACCGGAATGCCATCTTCGGTCTCAAGGCGGACAGCGCTGGGCCTTGTGACTCGTTTCACCCGATAAGGGCCTTCCCACTTCGGCGTCAACTTGTTGGAATTCTTGGCGGACTGAACGCGCCGAAGAACAAGGTCGCCTTCCTCGAAGCTTCTGGCTTTAACTTTGCGGCTATGGTAGCGGCGCAAAGCTTGCTGGTATCGAGCAGCTCGTACAGCAGCCTGAAGACGATCTTCCTCAAGGAGCAGCGCGTCGTCCTGTCGCAGCTGTTCTTGCTCAAGCTCATCATAAGCGAGCACTCGAGGCGATCCGTATACGAGTTCCATGGGGAGAACTGCTTCTGCTCCATAGAGTAGAGCGAAAGGCGTCTGGCCAGTGGCTCGATTTGGCGTCGTTCTGATCGACCAAAGAACCACCGGCAGCTCCTCGATCCAGTTTCTTCCGCACTTGTGCAGCCTATCGAAAGTTCTGGTCTTGAGCCCGCGCAGCACTTCAGCATTTTCCCTCTCTGCTTGACCGTTGCTTCTCGGATGAGCAACAGAAGCGAAGCAGACCTTGGCGCCAAGGTCTTGGACATACTGCATGAAGGTGCGGCTCGTGAATTGCGTGCCGTTATCGGTGATGATCCTGTTAGGGATCCCGAAACGGCAAACAATTGACCTGAAGAACTTGACTGCTGACTGTGCTGTCACCTTCCTCACTGGCTGCATTTCCGGCCACTTTGTGAACTTGTCGATTGCGACGTACAAGTACTCAAAGCCCCCGACAGCTCGGGGGAAAGGGCCGAGGATATCGAGCCCCCAGACCAAAAATGGCCAGGATAAAGGGATCGTCTGGAGAGCTTGAGCTGGCTGGTTTATCTGTTTGGAGTGGAACTGGCACGCTTCACACTTGGTTACTTGTGCAGTTGCATCCTGGAGGGCTGTCGGCCAAAAGAAACCTTGCCGGAAAGCTTTGCCGGCAAGTTCTCTTGCGCCAATGTGGTGGCCACATATGCCTCCATGTATCTCTGCCAACATCTTTTGTCCATCTTCCCGGCAAATACACTTCAATTTCACACCGTTGAGTCTTCTTCTATACAGTATGCTATCGACAAACTAGTACATACTTGACTGTCGGGCTACTTTTTCCGCTTCTTCTTGCTCTTCGGGAAGTTCTCCTGTCTGAAGGAAATGGACAATCTAATGTGCCCATGCTGGAGCTTGTGGCTCGACAACAATGACTAAAGGCACATCTGCTGCTGCGGGAACATCCGCTTCTACGGCAAGGACTTGCGGTCCTGCCGGAGCTTGATGTTCCCCGGCAAGCTTGCCGGAGCAAAACTTGTCGGGAGCGTCTGCTTCAACGGAACAAACCATAAGGCTTGCCGGAGCAGACTGCCCCTCAGCATCCTTGGTGTTGATCTTGGGGACTTTCTTGGCGGCGGCTTCGGGGAGCTCTGCCGGAAAGTAGTCACCAGAAATCAACTTCCTCTTCTTGCTTTGTCCAGTTGATGGTGTTACAGATGGTTGAGTCAACTTGAATACAAAGATCCCTGGATCCACAGGTAACTTTAGTGCGGCGCACTTTGACAGGCCATCAGCAATGTCATTCTGAGCTCTTGGGATATGCTCCATCTGTAGGCCGTCAAAGTGCTCTTCTAGCTTCCTCACTTCATCAACATATGCTTCCATCAATGGACTCTGGTAGTTCTTGTTCACTTGGCGGACGACAAGCTGTGAGTCACCCCTGACAATGAGCTTCTTGATCCCAAGGTCTGCTGCGATTCTAAGACCGGCAAGCAATCCTTCATACTCTGCAGTATTGTTGGTTGCTTGCTCCTTGGGAAAGTGCATTTGGACTACGTACTTGAGGTGCTCTCCGGTGGGCGCGACAAGCAGCACGCCCGCACCAGCGCCTTGCAGCGAGAAGGCACCATCAAAGTACATCAGCCACTCTTTGCTTGCCTCTTTGACGGGGATGCTCGTCTCTGGAATTTCTTCATCTGGTGTTGGCGTCCACTCTGCTATGAACTCTGCCAATGCTCTGCTTTGGATAGTTGAAGTGCTCTCAAACTTGAGGCCAAAGCTTGACAGTTCCAGCGCCCACTCGACAATCCTGCCTGTCGCTTCTGGATTCTGCAGTATCCTTTTCAGCGGAAAGCGAGTGACGACTGTGATCTCATGTGCTTGGAAATAATGGTGCAGCTTTCTCGAGGCCATGAGGAGGCCAAAAAGCAACTTCTGCACACCAGAGTACCTTGATCTAGCCCCCTGTAGAAGGGAACTGACAAAGTAAACTGGACGCTGCACCATTCTCTTCTGCATCTTATCATGCTCCTGCGCAGATCCATCTCTGTCGGGACCAGAGGTTATCGGCGAAGCCCCCTGCTTGTCGCTGGATGCATCTGCCGTGGTTGCTGGCTCATCATCTGCCTCCCTCTCCGCCACTAACGCAGCACTAACCACTTGATTGGTTGCCGCTAGATACAGCAGCAACTTCTCTTGCAGCTTAGGTGCGACAAGTATTGGAGTGGAGGACAGGTATCTCTTCAAGTCCTGCAGCGCAGCTTCCGCCTCCGGAGTCCATTTCATTGGACCTGCCTTTTTCAAAATTTTGAAAAATGGAAGGGTGCGCTCAGCAGATCTAGAGATGAACCTGCTGAGAGCAGCCACGCAACCGGCAAGCCTTAGTACATCCTTGACGCGCTTTGGTGCTTCGATCTGCTCAATGGCCTTGATCTTGTCGGGATTGGCTTCAATTCCCCGCTGAGACACGAAGAACCAGAGAAGCTTGCCGGATGGGACTCCAAACACGCACTTCTCGGGGTTAAGCTTGAGGTTGATCCCGCGCAGATTTGCAAATGTCTCGTCTAAATCTTGAATCAGGGTCGCCCTGTTCTTGCTTTTGAGCACTATGTCATCCATGTAGGCTTCCACATTTCTGTGCATCTGCGGCTCAAAAGCGTGGTGGACTACCCTTGCGAATGTTGAACCAGCATTCTTCAAACCGAAAGGCATCCGTATGAAGCAGTACGTGCCACACGGGGTGATAAATGCGGTTTTCTCTTCATCGTCTTCTGCCATGAAGATCTGATGGTATCCTGAGTATGCATCAAGAAATTAAAGCAAATCACATCCGGCTGTGGAGTCGCTGTCGAGGTGGATCCGGCGAGTCGGCGATCTTGGCCTTCGGGGTGGTGATTGCATGGTAGTTGCACCTCCACCCGTTTCGTCACCACCGGCTCGCGCCCGGCAACCCTGCCGCGGCGGCGACGCGCTCAGCCGCCGTGGAGTGTCGCCATTGGCGTAGCCGATGAGACTCTGAATGGTGGCCCTCCATTCGTCGATCTTGTCCGACGTCGGAGGGTAATCTAGGAGAAGTTGAGCTCGCGCCAAAGCTTCTGCTGGAGTGGTGGGTGGCAGTGGCGGACGGCGCGAGGAGCGGGACGTGCTCGGACTTCTAACTATATTAGAAGGAGCAGTATCATGTCCAGGCGACCGTGCCCCGCTCGTGCCAGCACGCTGGCGTGCATGCTGGTCTTGAGCGCCCCGAGATCCACTAGCTTGGTCTTGGCCTATCATGCGTATGGCACTGCAAGTGCCATGACGCTGTTGGTCTTGCGCCTCCTGAGAGTGGCGTGGAACATGTACAGTCGCCGAGGTTTGTGCAGCCTTGTTCTTGGACCTAGCAGCATCATGAGCTTCCTCCTCGACGTCCATTCTTCCGCCGGCGTCCATTCCACCACCCGTTTGCTCCAACGGTGGCGGAAGTGACGTGGACGGAGCGGCTGCCGCCGAAGTCTTCTTCTTCGGTGGCATGTTGATGAAGGGAATGAAGATCTAGCTCGTGTGAACGCCGGATCAGGTTCACGCAATCTCGACGCCCCCTACCTGGCGCCCCAAAGATGCCGGGGAAACTGATCCACGAATACCTATGGGGCCGGTGGACCGGGCCCCTTTCGGTTCGGCGGGGGGCGGAGATCGCACGAAGAGCAGATCGAGGCGAAGCACACGAGCAGTTTACCCAGCTTCGGAGCTCTCCGGAGAGATAACACTCCTACTGCTGCTTGTCTGGTTGTATTATCTTGTGTTCTTGCTCGCGAGAGCTAAGTGTTTTCTGGCTCACGAATGAATCGAACCCCCTCTACGTTGCGCATGGGCCTCCTTTTATATGCTCAAGGGGTCACCGACAGGTGGCAACGCAGAGAAGGGTACAAATGTAAAAAGTGAGGTGGTTGGTACAGTTACTTGTAGAGTGCACCCTACCTAACCCTAACGGCAGGGGACAAGGGCATTAAATGCCCGTCTGAGTCGCCCAAACAGTGCAGAAAAGGACCGTTAGGGGCGCCACCGTTCGCCACGATGGCGATCTTGTCAGCTTCGCATGCCACTGCGCACCGCTGGCTGCACAGCCTCCCGCCACGCGCGCCTGGAGAGGCCCCCAGAGCGACACGTTGGTGGATGTGCTGGAGCGTGGGCACAGAGTGGCCGCCTGCCGCGGCAAGCGCCTTGCCGCTGCTGCTATCTTGTCGGGTCCGGAAGCTCGTCGCTCACCGGGCCTCGAGGTACCTTGGTTGGTCTTCCCGGCAAGCTCCTCTTGCCAGGGCCTTGTTGCCTTGTCGGAGCACGTGGCGCGTCACGGCAAGTTCCTTGGAGTGCCTTGGTTGGCCTTCCCGGCAAGCTCCTCTTGCCGGGGCCTTGTCTCCTGAGCTTAGATACTTTGTTCTTGAATGGCTCCAAGGGAACCACGGAGGATCTTGGTGTTAGCCCGGCAAGCCTTGCCGCGGGGTGCTGCAACTGCCCGTGCACAAGTTCGGGGTACTAGGGTACCCCTATTCTAGTACACCGACAATGCCATTCTTAGAATCTTAAGATACAAGGGTTTTAATGACAAATGGATTTCCTGGATGCAAACTATTTTGTCTTCTGGTTCTTCTTCTGTGCTTCTTAATGGTGTTCCTGGTAACCATTTTAAATGTAAGAGAGGAGTCAGGCAAGGAGACCCAATGTCACCTCTTCTTTTTGTCCTTGCTGCTGACCTGCTTCAGTCTGTTGTCAATGACATGTGCAGTAAAGGAATTCTGACTTTACCAATCCCTTCCAACAGCCAGGATTACCCCATTGTTCAGTATGCTAATGATACACTAATTGTGTTGCCTGCTATTGATCATCAACTGCTTGCTCTTAAAGACATGCTTGATGTCTTTGCTGCCACAACAGGATTACCTGTGAACTTTACAAAATCCCTTATGGTGCCTATGAACATGTCACCTGATGAAGCTAACAGGTTGGCCTCAATTCTTGGATGTAGTATAGGAACCATGCCTTTTACTTACTTTGGTCTACCCATGGGGACTACAAGGCCCTCAATCCAAGACCTCATGCCCCTTGTGCATAGGATTGAAAGAAGATTGTCTGCCACTTCATGTTTTCTGAATCAAGGTAGCAGGTTGCAGTTGCTCCAGTCTGTTTTAACATCAATGCCCATATACTTCCTGTGCACACTATTCATCCCAACTAGAATTTTGAAGCAAATTGAAAGGATTCAGAGACAATGTCTATGGAGAGGGAACTCTGATACTCCAAGACAATCTCTGGCTGCTTGGGACTTGGTATGCTTACCAAAAACAAAGGGGGTCTTGGTGTGCTTAATCTCAGGGTGCAGAATGAGGCCTTGGTTATGAAGTTCTTGCACAAATTTTATAATCATCATGAAATCCCCTGGGTTGGCCTTATTTGAAATGCCTACTATGCCCACTCTGTCCCTCATACTACCACACTCTGTGGATCTTTTTGGTGGCATGATGTGTTTAAATTGGCTGACAAATATTGTCAGATGGCTACTCCAACATTGGGTGATGGCAGGTCCATTCTCTTTTGGTCTGACAGATGGATGGTTGAGCTTAAGGGTTCCTGTCTCAGTGAAAAATTTCCTAGGCTCTTCTCCTTTGTTATTGATGAGCAGCTTTCAGTGTCTGATGTGCTTTCCCAGGAGTTTTTGTCAAATTTTCATTTGCCCCTCTCTACACAAGCCTTTGCTGAGCTTGAATGTCTTCAACAGCCGACTCATGCTTATTCTTGCTCTGCAACTCATGACGCATGGATTTGGCCTTTTCATAAGGGTTGTTTCAGACCCAAATCCTTCTATGTGTATGAGCATCAACATATTGTTGTTGATCCAATCTTCCAATGGATTTGGAAATCTTCATGTACATTGAAAATCAAAATGTTTGGTTGGTTACTGCTGAGAGATCGTTTAAACACCAGAGACATGCTACTCAGAAGGCATTGGCATGTGGAAGATCATACTTGCGTTCTATGTCCATATCTGATCCATGAAGATCGTGCACATCTGTTCTTCTCTTGTAATTTTAGCATTAGAGTCTGGAATTACTTGCAGATTATCTGGGACCCACAGCCTGGGATGACAACATACAACATGGCAGTAAAGGCTAGGAAGGACTTTGGGCATTCTTTCTTCACTGAAGTGGTCTTTACAGCAGCTTGGAACATTTGGATCTTGAGGAATGGCAAGGTTTTCAGGAATGAGACACCTTCTTTCAGCGCATGGAGACATAACTTCATCCATGACATAACTCTTCTTTCTCATAGGATAAAATGTAAATTCAAGGATAGCCTTCTAACTTGGATCTCTAACCTTCCTTAGGTAGTGTTTTTCTTTGCCCTGCTTGGGTTGTAAGTTTGTAAGTATTTCTGTCTTCCTCTTTCCTTTACTTGTATGGACTTGTACTAGGACTTTATTCTTTGTTGTTTTCAATAAAGAGCTGTGAGGCTGTTGCCTTGCAGTACATATTCAAAAAAAAGCCACAAGTATAGGGGATCACAACAGTTTTCGAGGGTAGAGTATTCAACCCAAATTTGTTGATTCGACACAAGGGGAGCCAAAGAATATTCTCAAGTATTAGCAGCTGAGTTGTGAATTCAACCACAGCTGGAAACTTAGTATCTGCAGCAAAGTGTTTAGTAGCAAAGTAATATGATAGTGGTGATAACGGTACCAAAGTAAAGACAACAAAAGTGATGTTTTTGGTATTGTTGTAGTGATTGTAACAGTAGCAACGGAAAAGTAAATAAGCGTAAACCAGTATATGGAAAACTCGTAGGCACCGGATCAATGATGGATAATTATGCCGGATGTGGTTCATCATGTAACAGTCATAACATAGGGTGACACAGAACTAGCTCCAGTTCATCAATATAATGTAGGCATGTATTCCGTAAATAGTCATACGTGCTTATGGAAAAGAACTTGCATGACATCTTTTGTCCTACCCTCCCGTGGCAGCGGGGTCCTATTGGAAACTAAGGGATATTAAGGCCTCCTTTTAATAGAGAACCGGAACAAAGCATTAACACATAGTGAATACATGAACTCCTCAAACTGTGGTCATCACCGGGAGTGGTCCTGATTATTTTCACTTCGGGGTTGCCGGATCATAACACATAGTAGGTGACTATAGACTTGCAAGATAGGATCTAGAACTCACATATATTCATGAAAACATAATAGGTTCAGATCTGAAATCATGGCACTCGGGCCCTAGTGACAGGCATTAAGCATAGCAAAGTCATAGTAACATCAATCTCATAACATAGTGGATACTAGGGATCAAACCCTAACAAAACTAACTCGATTACATGATAAATCTCATCCAACCCATCACCGTCCAGCAAGCCTACGATGCAATTACTCACGCACAGCGGTGAGCATCATGAAATTGGTGATGGAGGATGGTTGACAATGACGACGGCGACGAATCCCACTCTCCGGAGCCCCGAACGGACTCTAGATCAGCCCTCCCGAGAGAGATTAGGGCTTGGCAGCGGCTCCGTATTGTAAAACGCAATGAAACTTTCTCTCTGATTTTTTTCTCCTCGAAAGCCAATATATGGAGTTGGAGTTGGCGTCGGAGGGCCACCAGGGGGCCCACGAGGTAGGGGGGTGCGCCCAGGGGGGAGGGGCGCGCCCCCACCCTCGAGGACAGGGTGTGGGCCCCCTGGTCTTCATCTTTGGCGAGGATTTTTTATTATTTATTCTAAGATATTCCGTGGAGTTTCAGGTCATTCCGAGAACTTTTGTTTTCTGCACATAAAACAACACCATGGCAATTCTGCTGAAAACAGCGTCAGTCCGGGTTAGTTCCATTCAAATCATACAAGTTAGAGTCCAAAACTAGGGCAAAAGTGTTTGGAAAAGTAGATACGATGGAGACGTATCAAAGAGTCAGGTAAGATCCTGGAAAAAGACCTGTGGGTTAGGGCCCACTCAAAAGAACACCGTTCAAATGATTGCTTGAAAAGAGAGATTCCACCGGTTGAAATAAATGGCTTGAATGAGGTAACATTCTCGAAAGATCTTGAACGGATTAGGAATGAAAACACGAATCTTCTGAGATATCTTCAGCACTCCGGAATAATTGAATAGCGAGAAATGAATGAATATGAGGAGCACCGGCAAGAGAAGGTATTTGAAACGAGGAAAGGATATGATTAATAAAGCTTGAATTGGTTCCACCGGATAAGAAAGAGAATTGATGAACTTGAGGTTCCGTTAGGATCTTCATGAGAATCACCGGATAAGAACATTGACAGAACAGAATGGGAGGCTTCACATCAATAAAATGATACTTGATTGAGATATATGATACCTTGAAGAAAAAGGGTGGGTGGGTGGGAAAACAAAGACAACTTGGAACGGATGAAGCAAACACCGTTGAGAAGAACTGATAATTGATCTTGCGAATGTTGAAGTGATCGGATCCACTAGAAGAGAAACACGCCGGTTGAAAAAGGATTGACATGACAATCTCGATTACCATGAAGGATTGGTATCCACATCGGAGTATGAGAACACCGTTTAGGAAAGGTAAGGATTCAACATTTGACTTCGAAGCAACTCGAATACCACAACTCAAAACAAAACAAAGGATTGGCTTGCAAAATAAGCCGAAACAAACATATGATAGAGATTTCGTCCGAAGTTTTCGTGGTGGGGCCTACACGGGCTCGATCGTACAACACCATCATGTACAAGGCAGTGCACATGACATACGAAGCATCCCCGAGTCGGCATAGCCAAGGACTCTTTAAGACACAACGAGACCACTGTAAAACCAACCGTGGATAGGCGGACCACTAGACGTCGAACCCCAATTTCATATCATACATCTCACGAAAAGATATCCTAAGAGCTAATTGAATTCCCACTTATAAACTCCTGAAATCCGGTTATGCAATCAGGTGTTGGGGATACAGGGGAAGCATAATATCTCACCCAAGACTAGCAAATCCTACATTCAGCTGTATCCATCCTTCAACACATAACCAAGAAACCTTCGGAAATCATTTACCTCAACCTTCGAAAAGCATCCGTTATACGAGTTATGGCAATACTCCCGAACTCCCGCCCCAGTACTGGGTGGCGTCGAGGTTATCTCATCAACATGCATAAAAGAGATTTTCGATGTCGGCGAAACTAAACTCTGGTATTCCAGAACTGCAACAATAAAATTGTGATGACAACACCTCGGAGCTCAACTCCCCGGGACACTGCCACAACCCCTAAATGTCAGGAGGCACCAAGAACAATGTTCTCGCCACAAAACCATCGGAACGTTTCCAAGATACCCGCGTGATCCTAAATTTTTTTTAGTGAAATTTGAGAAGAGAAGAGTCAAAACTCTACGTCGGGATGCCTTACCAGAGTGACGAAGGGACTGAGGAGTAAAAAGAAGTCCTAACTCTCCGATATATATAATTCCTAAATGACTTAAAACATTTCTAGACTCAATAATGCCAGCGATTCGATCAAGCAGGGGGGCTCCTAAGGTCGGGGAAGGCTCTGATTACCAACTTGTAACGCCCTCGATGCGGCTATATCTCCTACGCGTCAAAGCACGACTTAGAGGCATAATCGCATTGAAAGCAATGTCGCAAGTGAGGTAATCTTCACACGATCCATGTAATACATAAGGGAAAGAGATACATAGTTGGCTTACAATCGCCACTTCACACAATTACATGAATAAAGCATTACATCATCCAAATACACACAAGGTCCGACTATGGAACCAAAATAAAAGAAGACTACCCCAAATGCTATAGATCCCCGATCGTCCCAACTGGGCTCCACTACTGATCAACTGAAAATGGAACAACATGACAAACATGATCTTCATCGAGCTCCTCCTTGAGCTCAGTTGCGTCACCTGCACGGTTTCATCGGACTTGCAAACTGGTTTTGGAAGTATCTGTGAGTCACGGGGACTCAGCAATCTCACACCCTCGCGATCAAGACTATTTAAACTTATGGGTAAGGTAAAGGTATGAGGTGGAGCTGCAGCAAGCGACTAGCATATATGGTGGCTAACATACGCAAATGACAGCGAGAAGAGGAGGCAAAGGCACGGTCGAACAACTATGATAAAGAAGTGATCCTAGAACAACCTACGTCAAAATAACTCCAACACCATGTTCACTTCCCGGACTCCGCTGAGAAGAGACCATCACGGTAACACACGTGGTTGATGTATTTTAATTAAGATCAACTTTAAGTTTTCTACAACCGGACATTAACAAATTCCCATCTGCCCATAACCACGGGCACGGCTTTTGAAAGTTCAAATCCCTGCAGGGATGTCCCAACTTAGCCCATCACAAGCTCTCACGGTCAACGAAGGATATTCCTTCTAGCGGGAAGACCCGATCAGACTCGGAATCCCGGTTACAAGACATCCTCGACAATGATAAAACAAGTCCAGCAACACCGCCCGAATGTGCCGACAAATCCCAATAGGAGCTGCACATATCTCGTTCTCATGGCACACTTAGATTGTCCAAACTTCCGGTAGGCCAGCCCAGAGTTGCCCCTGGTGGCCACCAGCGGCTGATAGGTTGGACCAACACTCAGAGGAGCACTGGCCCGGGGGGGTTAAAATAATGATGACCCATGAGTCTGCAGAACCCAAGGGAAAGAAAAGGCTAGGTGGCGAATGGTAAAACCAATGTTGGGCATTGCTGGAGGAGTTTTATTCAAGGAAAACTGTCAAGGGGTTCCCATTATAACCCAACCGTGTAAGGAACACAAAATCAAGGAACATAACACCGGTATAACGGAAACTAGGGCGGCAAGAGTGGAACAAAACACCAGGCATAAGGCCGAGCCTTCCACCCTTTACCAAGTATATAGATGCATTAGTTAAATAAGAGATATTGTGATATCCCAACAAATCCATGTTCCAACAAGGAACAAACTCGAATCTTCACCTGTAACTAACAACGCTATAAGAGGGGCTGAGCAAAGTGGTAACATAGCCAAACAACGGTTTGCTAGGACAAGGTGGGTTAGAGGTTTGACATGGAAATATGGGAGGCATGATAAGCAAGTGGTAGGTATCGCAACATAGGCAAAGCAATAGAGCGAGCAACTAGCAAGCAAATATAGAAGTGATTTCGAGGGTATGGTCATCTTGCCTGAAATCCCGCAAGGAAGAAGAACGAGTCCATGAAGAAGACAAACGGGCATAGTCGAATGGTTCCTCACAAACACGACGTTATCGGAACCAACCCGAAAAAGCAACACCGGAAAGAAGCAAACAACATAGTAAACGACCATCACATAAGCATGGCACGATGCACAAACAAGTATGATGCATGTCCGGTTTAATGAAACATGGCATGGCAAAGTGCACAAACAAACCTACAAATTAAGTGGAGCACAATATGCAACCCCGTTGCATATTGACGAAACACCACGTGACTTATTTAGTTCGATCTTATTTATGTACCCAAAAATATTAAATGTTGTTAAACATGGCAAGAGGGTGAAGCAAAAAGAAACTATCTATCTAGACAAGTTTAAATGAGGCCGGAAACAACGAACAACAATTCCGGTAAATCCTCATATGCATATATTAGGTTTGGTACTGTTCTACCCTAAACCGTATTTTAGAGTTATTAAACATGCAAGAAAAGTGCACCATGTTAAACTAGGCATTTTTCTACCCCATTTACATATAAAGTTTATTAGAAACCGAGCTACGGTTAATTAGTTATGAATTAAAGCATTTTAACATGGCATAGGAGCAAATTTAACCAAACAGCATATTAAACATTTCAAACATGCATGAAAGTTGCATATTATTAAACTAGACAAAATGCTAAGCGAGTTTCATATAAAGTTTGTTTAATTTGGATGCACGGTTTGAGAGTTATTAAATGCATGAAGACCAAGGGGTAATTTGTAAATATGCAGTTTTCTATAAATAGCAAAATTCGTTCATAGCAGAAAAAAATACATCGGGCCGAATCTGTTCTTGGGCCAACAGAGAGGCGCTGGGGAGCAGCTCACCCATTGGGCTGAGGCCCACAACGGAGAGGAGAGGAAGCAGGGCGCGGCGCTGATCTGCTCGTATCTGAAGAAAAACGACAGCGAGGCTTCGGACGACGACGACATGGGACTTGGGCACGGCGGAGCGATGGGAACGGGAGCAGAGGCCTGGCGGCGCTGCTAGTGGAGCTCTCCGGCCGGAGGACGGTGAGCTTGCGGCTGCGGGCGCGCCTCGTGGTCCTGCTGGAAGCAAAGGAACGCCCGCACTGGAGTTCGAGATGGAGGGGCGCCATTCCCGCTTCCTGCTGCTGTTGCTTGGGTGGCCGATGGCGTAGCGGCAACCTGACGGCAGGGACGCGACCGGGGCGTAGAGGAATCACCGGATCTGATGGAGATAGCGACAAACGGAGCAGGGCCGTGGCAGGGACTAGGCGTCGGCTAGAGGACCCCATCTGTGGTGCTGCTCATGGCATACCTGAGAGAGAGGGAGGTGCTGGAGAGAGAAGAAATCAGGAGAGGGAGGAGAAGAAGACAAAGGGGAGGGACGCGGTCCTGTTGGAAGCAGACTGGAGGGGATCGGGGAGGATCAAGACGTGTGGTCCCCGGCGAGGCTGGTCGAAGACGGCGGCCTCAGTCAGGGGAGCTCGGCTCTTGGATCGAGAGGGTGGGCGTGGGAAGGATGGATCGGAGGGGATGCACTAGATGGGCGAGTGGATCGAGGAGGATCGGGCGAGGCGATCCCGAGGTGAGATGTGACCCGATGGCGGCGGTGGAGGGACAAACCTCCTATGTTATAGGGTTAGGCTAGATTAGGTGGGGTTGGGCTATAAATATAAGGAAAAGAGGGAGTTTGTATCATGCGATCGAAATTGGACGGTTCAGAAAGAATAGGCTAGGGAGTCCAAATAATAAAACAGTGACGTTTTGTAGATGTTTGGGGATGATCCGGACACAACGGTGACGACTGCCTGGGTCGGGTCCGGGACAGCTTTTCGGACGCGCGCGCGAGGAGGGCCGCGGGCTGACGAGAGAGGTTAGGTAGGGCCTGACGGTGAGTGGTGGTGGGATGAGAAGAGAGAAGGGGAAAGCAACCCGACAACTATTTTCGGAGACCGGAAACGTCCGACGTTTGATCGGCTATACTGCCGCTATAGTTTAACGGTTGGGCTATCAAACGAACTCCGAATGCGATGAAACTTGACAGGCGGTCTATCTACACTATAATAAGACCACACGCCAACTTTCAACCCAATTCAAGAACATTTTCTGGCCACTTATAAAATAAATATTTCAGACGTGCCGCGGGCGCGTGCAAGGGTGTCTGGACTCAGAACGGACAACGGAAGGAAACGGGAAGGCCGGGATGGATGCAAGTTTGCAAAATATGATGATGCAATGCACACGATGACATGACAAGATGCAACAAGCAAGCGCATGACAAGGCAACAATATCGAATAACTGGAAGACACCTGGTGCAACGGTCTCAGGGTGTCACATCTCTCTGCGGTGGAATGTGGAATTTATTTTGCAGGGTCGGACACTATCCTCGTATTGACTTGTTCTGTCATGTATTCGGAGAAGGAACCCGCCTTGCAATGCCGAAGACAACTGTGCGCCAGACTCATCGTCATTGAAGCCTGGTTCAAGGGCTACTGAGGGAGTCCTAGATTAGGGGGTCTCCGGACAGCCCGACTATCTCCATTGGCTGGACTATTAGACTATGAAGATACAAGATTGAAGACTTCGTCTTGTGTCTGGATGGGACTCTACTTGGCGTGGAAGGCAAGCTAGGCAATATGTATATGGATATGTCCTCCTTTTTAACCGACCTTGTGTAACCCTAACCCTCTCCAATGTCTATATAAACTGAATGGTTTTAGTCCGTAGGACAACAATCACAACATACAATCACACCATAGGCTAGCTTCTAGGGTTTAGCCTCTCTGATCTCGTGGTAGATCTACTCTTGTAACACCCATATCTTCAATATTAATCAAGCAGGACGTAGGGTTTTACCTCCATCAAGAGGGCCCGAACCTGGGTAAAACTTCGTGTCCCTTGCCTCCTGTTACCATCCGGCCTAGACGCACAGTTTGGGACCCCCTACCAGAGATCCGCCGGTTTTGACACCGACAACCTTCCTCAGGCCCCTCCGTCGGGCGCCCTGGCTTGTGGCCCGACCTCAGGAGCCCACCTCCTTCTTGCATTGGAACCTCAGGAGGGGTGCTAGACCGAAGAGTTCAAGGCGTATCTGCTTCAGGGGACCCTGCCGGAGAAGCCGGAGGTCGCAGAGCGTGTGGCTCGACAGGCCAATGCCTACTCCATCCGGGACGGTGAGCTCTATAGGAAACGTCCAAATGATGTTTCTCTATGATGCATCTTCAGGGAGTAGGGATATGAGCTATTGACCGACATACACAGGGGGAGGGGGGACTACGGGCATCACTTGTCATCACGCACCCTCATGGGCAAGGCATTGCGCAGCGGGTTCTATTGGCCCACAATGCTCAATGATGCCACCAAGCTGGTGAGATCTTGCGAAGTGTGCCAATTCGATGCCAAGCAGATCCACCAGCCCGATCAGGGCCTCCAGACCATTCCTCTCACATGGACATTTGCGGTCTGGGGGCTGGACATCTTGGGACCATTCCCACGAGCACACGGGGGCTACCGCTACCTCTACGTCACCATCGACAAGTTCACCAAGTGGGCGGAGGTGGAAGCCGTCCGTGCCATCCCAGCCGGCTTGGCAGTCAAGTTCATCAAGGGCCTCGTGAGCCACTTCGGGGTCCCTAATCGTATCACCACTGACAACAGCTCGCAGTTCACTAGCAACCTCATCAAAAAGTATTGCGCTAACCTTGGAACGCAGATATGCTACGCCTCAGTGGCACACCCCAGGAGAAACAACCAAGCTGAGCGCTCCAATGTAGAGGCCTCAAGACAAGAACCTTCGAGAAGAAGCTTGAGGCCTGTGACAGGGGCGGGCTCGATGAGCTCCAGTCCGTGTTGTGGTCCATCCGCACCACCACCACCAAGCCGATGGGCGAGACTCCATTCTTCCCCATCTACGCAACCGAAGCAGTTCTCCCTCACGAGGTCAAGCATTGCTCCACACGGGTCCTGGTATTTGACGAGGCATGCCAGGACACCATGCGGGGGATGGACCTCATGCTGGGGGAGGAACACCGTAGTCAAGCCTCGCTCCAGGATGCAAGGTACCAGCAGGCGCTGCGGCGGTACCACTGTCGCAGTGTCTGCTCCACGACATTCGAGGTGGGTGATCTCGTCCTGTGGCGGGTGCTCTCCAGGGAAGGGCTACATAAGCTCTCACCCATGTGGGAGGGCCTGTTTAGGATTGCCCGCATCTCCAGGCCTGGCGCCACGCGCTTGGAGACGCACGACGGGATCCCCATCTAGAATGCCTGGAACATCCAGCACCTCCAGAAGTTCTACCCATGAAGCAAGCCCCAGTGCCTGTGAAGGTCTGCGCTCATGACATTCTCACATAATAATGAGTGGGTCTGTACACGCCCCAGAGTCTCTGGAGAGCCGCCCTCGGGCCTCGGGGGCTCTCTCCCAGGTCCTAGTGGTAGCACTTAGCTCCGTGTTGGTGAGAAGACTAGTCTAGGTTCTAGGAGTGGCCGTTCATTTGCTTGCTTTCTGTAGTTGGTTTGCCCCCTTTATTTTAATGGAATTTGGAGTTCTCGCATTTTCAGTTGCCAAGTTGGATTTCCCCTTCGTCTTTTCTCTGCCCTTTGGTCTTGGCCCAAGAGGAGCGGCAGTTTCCTGTCACTCTTCCTCGCGTGTCTCACGCGCGGGGGCTGGGCAGGTGTGTGCGTGCGCGGCATTGGGCCCGCCCCGTGCCGCAAACACACTTTGCCATAGCCCTGCCCCCCGAGGGCCATGGCTTTTTCTATCCTTGTGACACACCTTGAACGAGCTTGTGATTTGCGCATCTTCTTAAGTCTGTGCCCCCCGGGTACCGCGACGCGATGCACTAAGCCATGACTAGCCCACGCCTGAGGGATCACGCAAGGAAGAAGGACACCCAACAAAATTTTCTAACAATTTTGCAGCTTCACGATGTCTCCTGAGGCCAGCGACCCCAGAGTCAGTAGCAAGGGGGTATCATGACATGCTGGAGGGCACGCCATCTCGATGTGCGAGGCTACCGTGAGTGTATCAAGCTAATTTATCCTACCGCACCTACCCGGGACAGGAACATCATGGTATATATCAGAACAATAAGCATAGAATAGTGGCATAAGTACCATGGTTCATTACACGCCCCAGCAGGGCCCTCTACTTTTTTTAAAATGCAGGAGAAAGGAAAGGCTAAACAAAAGTGGCCCGCGCGACCATAGCAGCTCCTGAGGCCGGGCTCCGTAGACCCCCCGGGCTTAGCCCGAGCCTTCCTCCTGCTTCACCGGAGCATGGCGATGAGACGATCCACCACTTTCCTTGAAGCGAGCCCGGCGACCTAGTGGCTAATCGTAGCCGCTGCTACCTGTGCTCTCGCTAGAGGAGCCGCCAGCGCTAAACGAGCTCGACCGTCGCCAAGGGCGAGCTCACCCTCTGCATCGTCGCGACTGTTGTCAAGGCCAAGCTCATCGTCGCTGCCGTCGTCTTCAGGGAAGCACCCTACGCGATGGCCGTCTTCCCCAAACACCCTTAGGTAGAGGGTCGCGACGCTGTCATACTTGAAGAGGAGGGTGCACCTCCCGCTTAGGTGTCGCGCGCGGGCAAATGCCTGCCAACCGCAGGCCAAGGACATGTTCCCGGCGGCGGAAACTTCGACCCCGACTCACGAAGCCTTGCTGCAAGAGCCATCAGCCTGCAGCCAGAGGCCGTCAGGCCCCGCGGCAGGCAGCTCACCTGTGAAGAAATAGGGGAGTGGGAGCCAGGTGCTGGCTAGCCTCTCCGACCACACGACAAACTCCGGGAGCACCTCGGCCAAGTGGAAGCGCGACCACGGAGGCCAGGCTACCATGGCGCGCCTTCCCTTGTCGTAGGGGCAGCGTCGCCCTTGGCAGCTCCCGCCACGAGAAAAAACACCGCCACGGCCGTCCAAGGTGCACCCGCGCCCCCGAGGAGCCGTCGCAGGAGTCGAGATGTGCTTGGAGGGGCGCCCTCGCCCTCTCTTGGAAGGTGGCGAGCCAGGTCCCTCCTTGGGGGCCTTCCCATTCTCGGTGCCGAAGAACTTCCTCGTCGGCGCCATGAGGACTACAACGAGGCGGCGAGGCAGAGAGAAGGAAGAAGAAGCAGGTGGCGAGAAGATGAATATGAGCAAGGGATGCTAACCGCCGTCCTCCACGATCCCACGCAATGATGGTTTTCACTGCATGCAGCACGGTCTCATCAAGTCGAACAGTTTCCGAGGAAGCTTGGGGAAGTGGAGGCACCCACATCCCATCAATCGCCACACGTCGACCAAGGCCGCAGGCGGTTAGGGCCTGCGGCGCTTGGCACTTGCCCTTTGGCTTCACCTCGAAGCCAAGTACGAGCGCGCCTTGGGCCCGGGGGCTACTGTCAGCGTTCTGGGAATGGGGGTACCCAGACTTGCTTGCCTGCGGCGCATGATGTGGCTCTGTCATACGTCCTGGTACGACCCAGCTTCAACATCGACAATTCAAGACCCTCGCGAGGGGCCAAGCCTTGTGAGGTTAACATGATGAGGCTAACAAGACCAAGACCTCCCTGGGGGTGGCCTCCCTAGGATGGCTCTCGAGGAGCAGAGATATCTGTGCAAGGTGCACCTCGCGAGGTTCGGATGACATGAGCCATGAGGACCAAGGCCAGGCGGGTGCCAGCGGGCACAATGTACCAGTTTCCTCTTTGGTTCTATGGAAGCAAGCACATGCACGAAATCTCGAGGAATCAAGCAAAGGTTTCCATTCCAGTGCAACAAGACCAAGACCGCCAGGATGACAGGATGGAGGTCATCACGGAGCCCACCGCAGTGTCACAACCAAAAGCTTTTGTAGGCAAAACCTACTTTTGTCAGGATAGCATGTATTGGTTGTCTCCCTTCAAACTTGCCCATTGTGGGGTCCCTTCCCGCCTTGCATTTGGGAAGAGGACCATGGCCACTATAAATAGGACTTAGCCACCACCATAGAGGGGGACTGGCCATTCAGATCATCCTCACATCTGCAAGCTCATCGAGCGCAAGAACACCTCCCCTCTTGAGGTCGTTGTCCACTGTACTAGTCCATCCTCAGCCGCTCGAGGCAAATCCACCCCAAAGCAGGAGTAGGGTTTTACACCGCAAGCAGGCCCGAACCTGGGTAAACTACCGTGTCTCTTGTCCATTGGGTTCATCGAGCTAGGATGTGGGATCGGCAAGTAGGCAGGTTGGGGAGGACGAGTTCTTCGCATGCACCCCAGTGTTCGAACCTCTCAAGGGTTTACGGAACCCCCGAATCCGATAGCCCGTTTCTTTTGTTCCTCCTCATCGCAAACAGTTAATTGAAATAAACTGTATGCCCTACATCGCACACGCAACTAAAATCCAAACCATGTTTGATGCATCCGTCATCGCAAACATTTTGCACCATTTTGACGTTTTTTACACCACTGTTTGCGATTATTGCATCGCACACAGTTTCGTCGAAGGGTCTCTGATCGTGGTGTCGCGTTAGCAGCATCCAGCAGTAGTGAAATATCCCCAAACCACTAGAGGCATCCACGAAAACACTTTTCCACCGCCGCAACCTTCTGTACCTGTGAGAACCCATCTAGGAACCTTTTTCGGCACCCTGCCGTAGGGGGGTTCGATCACGGAAGGCTTCTACATCAACTCTAGTGCCCTTCCGAAGAAGTGTGAGTAGTTTACCATAGACCTGCGGGTCCAAAGCTAGTAGCTAGATGGCTTCTTCTCTCTCTTTCATTCTCATACCATGTTCTCCTCGATGTTCTTGGAGATCTATTCGATGTAATACTTTTTTGCGGTGTGTTTATCGATGAATTGTGGATTTATGATTAGCTTATCTATGAGTATTATCTGAATCTTCTCTGAATTCTTTTATGAATGATTTGATATCTTTGTAATTCTCTTCGAACTATCGATTTAGTTTGGCCAACTAGATTGGTTTTTCTCGCAACGGAGAAGTGCTTAGCTTTGGGTTTAATCTTGCGGTGTCCTTTCCCATTGACAGTAGAGGCAGCAAGGCACGTATTATATTGTTGCCATCAAAGATAAAAAGATGGGGTTTTCATCATATTGTTTGAGTTAATTCCTCTACATCATGTCATCTTAATTAATGTGTTACTCCATTCTTTATGAACTCAATACTCTAGATGCATGTTGGATAGTGGTCGATGTGTGGAGTAATATTAGTAGATGCAGAATCATTTCGGTCTACTTGACACGAACGTGATGCCTATATTCATGATAATTGCCTTAGATATCTTCATAACTTTGCGCTTTTCTATCAATTGCACGGCAGTAATTTGTGCACTTACTATATTATTTGCTATCTCGGGAGAAGCCTCTAGTGAAACCTATGGCCCCCGGGTTTATTTTCCATCATATAAGTTTCCGATCTACAATACTAGTTTCCAATCTACTATTTTTGCAATCTTTTACTTTCCGATCTATAAACCAAAGATACAAAAAATATTTACTTTATCGTTTATCTATCTCTGTCAGATCTCACTTTTGCAAGTAACCATGAAGGGATTGACAACCCCTTTATCGCGTTAGGTGCAAGTTGTTTGATTGTTCGTACGGGTATTAGGTGATTTTTGTGTTGTCTCCTATTGAATTGATACCTTGGTTCTCAAACTGAGGGAAATACTTATCTCTACTTTGCTGCATCACCCTTTCCTCTTCAAGGGAAAAACCAATGCAAGCTCAAGTTGTAGCAAGAGGATATCCAGTGGTTCCAATTGACGGAAATATGCCAATAATAAAGTTTTTTTTAATTATATTTTCTTATTCATGATAAAGGTTTATTATTCATGCTAGAATTGTATTGACCGGAAACTTAAATACATGTGTGAATACATAAACAAATACCGTGGCCCTAGCGAGACTCTACTAGACTACCTTGTTGATCAAAGATGGTTAAGGTTTCCTAACCATAGACATGAGTTGTCACCTGATAACGGGATCACATCATTAGGAGAATGATGTGATGGACAAGGCCCATCTATCAAATACATATTCCTTTGACCATGATATCATGCAACTCTCGGATGCCAGAGGAATATCTTGTGTGCTATCAAACGACACAACGTAACTGGGTGATCATAAAGATGCTCTACAGGTATCTCCGAAGGTGTCTACTGACTTGGCATGGATCAAGATTGGGAGTTGTTACTCCATGTATCAGAGAGCTATCTCTGGGCCCTCTCAGTAATACAACATCACAAGAAGCTTGCAAGCAATGTGACTAAGGAGTTAGCCATGAGGTGTTGTATTACAGAATGAGTAAAGAGACTTGCCAGTAACGAGATTGAACTAGGTATGAAGATACTGACGATCAAATCTCGGGAAAGTAACACACTGACAGACGAAGGGAATTACATATATTGTCATTAATGTTCGACCGATCAAATCTCTTGCTGGATCGAGAAGGCGAGGACATCATCGAGCTGAATGTGTGCTGAACACGGAGGTGTCGTACGTTCGGTACTTGATCTGGACAAATCATGAAGGTGTATGACTACATCAACCGCGTTGATAAACGCATCCGCTTAACGGTCTATGAGGGTACGTAGACATACTCCCCCCTCTCGTAGTTATGCATCTCCATGGATAGATCTTGCGTGTGTGTAGAAAAAAATTACATGTAACATTCCCCAATAGTGGCATCCGAGCCAGGTCTATGCGTAGATGATGTGCACGAGTAGAACACAAAAGAGTTGTGGGCGGTGATGGTCATACTGCTTACCACCAACGTCTAATTTTGATTCGACGGTATTGTGGGATGAAGCAGCCCGGACCAACCTTACACGTCCATGCACATGAGACTGGTTCCACCAACTGACATGCAACTTGTTTTGCAAAAAGGTGGCTGGTGGGTGTTTGTTTCACCTACTTTAGTTGAATCAATTTTGACTACGGCCGGTCCTTGAAGAAGGTTAAAAATCAAACTTGGTAATCACCGTTGTGGTTTTGCGTAGGTAAGAACGGTTCTTGCTAGTTGCCCATAGCAGGCACATAAAATTTGCAACAACAAAGTAGAGGACGTCTAACTTGTTTTTGCAGAGTATGTTGTGATGTGACATGGTCAAGACATGATGTGATATACATTGTTGTATGAGATGATCATATTTTGTAATATTGACAACCGCCAGGAGCCTTGGGGTTGTCTCATAATTATTGTATGAAATTCAAGAGACATGTAATTGCTTTACTTTATCAGTATGCGTTAGCAATAGTTGTAGAAGCAATAGTTGGCGAGATGACCTAGACGCAATGATGGAGATCAAGGTGTCGAGCCGGTGATGATGGAGATCATGATGATGCTTTGGAGATGGAGATCAAAAGCACAAGATGATGATGGCCATATCATGTCACATATTTTGATTGCATGTGATGTTTATCCTTTATGTATCTTATTTTGCTTAGAACGACGGTAGAATTATAAGAAGATCTCTTCACTAAATTTCAAGATAAAAGTGTTCTCCCCGAGTATGCACCATTGCCGAAGTTCGTCGTTTTGAAGCACCTCGTGATGATCGAGTGTGATAGACTCTACGTTCACATACAACGGGTGTAAGACAGTTTTATGCAGAATACTTGGGTTAAACTTGACGAGCCTAGCATGTACATACATGGTCTCGGAACACTACAGAACGAAAGGTCGAGCGTGAGTCCTATAGTAGATATGATCAACATAGAGACATTCACCATTGATGACTGACCCATCTCACGTGACAATCGGACATGGGATAGTTGATTTGGATCATGTATCACATAGATAACTTGAGGGGTGTTAACTCAAGTGGGAGTCCATTAGTAATTTGATTAGCTGAGCTTAATTTATCATGAACTTAGTCTTAACAGTTTTTGCATATCTATGTTGTAGACCAATGTCATGTGCTACCATTCCATTGAATTTTAATGTGTTCCTAGAAAAAGCTAAGTTGGTAGATTATGGTAGCAACTACACGGACTGGGTCCATAACTTGAGGATTATCCTCATTGCTGCATAGAAGAATTATGACCTTGATGCACCGCTAGGTGACAGACCTGCTGCAGGAGCTACTGTAGATGTTATGCATATCTGTCAGACTCAATCTGATGACTACTCAATAGTTCAGTGTGCCATGCTTTATGGCCTAGAACCGGGACATCAAAGACGTTTTGAATGCCACGTAGCATATGATATGTTGCAAGAGCTAAAGTTGATATTTCAAGCTAATTCCCCGGTTGAGACATATGAAGTCCCCAACAAGTTCTATAGCTGCAAGATGGAGGAGAACGGTTCTATCAGTGAACGCATACTCAAAATGTCTGGCTATCATAACCACTTGACTCAGCTAGGAATTGATTTTCTAGTTGAGAGTGTTATTGACATAGTTCTTTAGTCACTACCACCAAGCTACAAAGGCTTCGTGATGAACTATAATAAGCAAGGGATGACAAAAACAATTCCCGAGCTCTTTGCAATAGTTAAGGCCACAGAGGTAGAAATCAAGAAGGAGCATCAAGTGTTTATGGTTAACAAGACCACCAGTTTCAAAAAAAAGGGCAAGGGAAAGAAAGTGAACTTCAAAAAGAATGGCAAGCAGTTTGCCGCTCCTGTGAAGAAGCCCAAAGCTAGACCCAATCCTGAAACTGAGTTCTTCTGCTGCAAAGGGAATGGTCACTGGGAGCGGAACTACCCTAGATACTTGGAAGATAAGAAGGATGGAAAAGTGAACAAAGGTATATTTGATATACAAGTTATTGATGTGTTCCTTAATAATCCTCATAGTAGCGCCTGGGTGTTTGATACTGGTTCAGTTGCTCATATTTGTAACTCGAAATAGGAGCTACAGAATAAACGAAGATTGCCTAAGTATGAGGTGACGATGCACGTCGGGAATGGTTCCAAGGTCGATGTGATCATCGTCGGCATGCTACCTCAACATATGCCTTCGGGATTAGTTTTAGACCTTAATAATTGTTATTTGGTGCCAGCATTGAGCATGAACATTATATCTGGATCTTGTTTAATGCGAGATGGTTATTCATTTAAGTCAAACAATAGTGGTTGTTCTATTTATATGAGCAATATCTTTTATGGTCATGCACCTCTTATGTATGGTCTATTCTTGTTGAATCTTCATCATAGTGATACACATATTCATAATATTGATGCCAAAAGATGCAAAGTTGAAACTAATAGTGCAACATACTTGTGGCACTGCCATTTAGGTCATATTGGTGTAAAGCACGTGAAGAAACTCCATGCGGATGGACTTTTGGAATCACTTGATTATGAATCATTTGATTCCTGCGAACCATTCCTCATGGGCAAGATGAACAAAAATGGAGCAACCTAATGACTTATTGGAAATTATACATACTGATGTATGCGGTCCGATGAGTGTTGATCCACGCGGTGGGTATCGTTATTTTTTGACCTTCGCAGATGATTTGAGTAGGTATGGTTATATCTACTTGATGAAACACAAGTCTGAAACATTTGAAAAGTTCAAAGAATTTCATAGTGAAGTGGAAAATCATCATAACAAGAAAATATAGTTTCTATGATCTGATCACGGAGGTGAATATTTGATTTACGAGTTTGGACTTCATTTAAAACAATGTGGAATTGTTTCACAACACACGCCACTTGGAACACCACAACGTAATGGTGTGTTCGAACGTCATAACTGTACTTTATTAGATATGATGTGGTCTATGATGTCTCTTACAATTTACCACTATTGTTTTGGGGTTATGCATTAGAGACAGCCGCATTGACGTTAACTAGGTGTGACGCTCGGATAATCAAGCTACAGTAACCCTCTGGTAATGATGCCACGTCACCACGATTACTGTTGCTAATCTCGTGTTAGTTCAGATCCGAGCCAAATTCAAATTTCAATTAAAGTCAAACAATAAAAGTTTTCAATTGTCAAATACAAAATGTTCAAATTGTAGCAAATAAATCATAATCAATTATGGTGGAGGAACCACACTTTATGAAATGATTAAATACTCTAAAGTGAATAAAACCATAACAAAGCAATTATTCAAATGATTTTGAATAATAAACAAATGTTAAACTAGTTTAATTGACCACCAAACCTTTTATGGTAGAGGGTTGTTCTGAAACCTTATTTTAGGAGCTATGGTCATATTTTATAAAAACTAAAATAAAGTGTGATTAAACTAAAATAGAAAAGAATAAATAAAAAGAAAAGACAAAAAGTAAAACAAAACAAAAAAAAACAGAGGAAAGGAACCCCCCATATGGGCCTCGGCCCAGCAGGCCGATGGGCTGCCAGACCGGACCACCCCGGTCCCCCATTAACTCCCACTCCCCCTTAACCTAGAGTGGTCCCCCCACTCCACCCACTCCCCCACGCCTCGCTCCTCCTCTCCCCACCCCATCTGGATCGAGACCGGGGCAACC
>NC_041386.1:228643125-228650971 GCF_002162155.2 Triticum dicoccoides
TCTCCGGTGCCTGCACTCGCCGCCGTTCGCCGTCACCACGCCGGACCCCGTCGTCGGAACCTCCCCGCCGGCCTGCCTCCTCCTCATCGCCAGCCTGCTTCCCCTCCGGCGCCGTCGTCCCCGCCACCCTCCTCGCGCACAGTTGCCCCGACCCCTTCTCCGGGCGGTGAGGCCCGACCTCTTCTCTCCCCCTTACTCCATGCCCGTCTGCGCCTCACTCTCACTGCGCTCACTGCACCCCGCCCTGTTTCGTGTGCACGCCCGGGCCTCATCCGCCCGCGCCCTTGACGCCCAGCGCGCCACCTGGCCGCGAGCCCGCCGGCGCCTGCTACCGCTTTGCCGCCGTCCACGCACGCCGGCGCTCGCCGCCACTTCGTTCGCCGCTCGCTAGCTGCGCCACTCCCGCTTGCTGCTAGTGCTGCCACTACTGCCACTGCTTTCTGTTGTTGCTTGCTCTGCCTTCCTAGGCCGCGCCTCGCCCCGCCTCTGCCTGCGCAGCAGCCAACTGCGCCGCGAAGCTCCCCCCTCCACTGTGCACGCTCGTCGCCGGCCACGCCTTCTGCCATGGCTCCGCCGCTCGCCGCTGCGCTGCTCTGCGGCCGCTGCGCCGCCCAGTCCGCTCCCCGGCCGGCAACGTTGGCCTCGCTAGGGCCAGCGCCCGGGCTCGCCAGTGTCGGCCGCCCGCAACTGCGCCCACGCCCGTTAACCCCGTGCCCGTTTGGCCACCCCCGGACCTATGACATGTGGGACCAGCGCCCTTAGAACGATTTATAAAAAAAAGAATTAAAAAATAAAATAAATAATAATAATAATTAATTAATTAATTAACTTAATTAATTCTGTTTAAATTAACTAATTAAGATTAATTAACCCAATAATTAGTTAACTTAATTAACTAATGTTAAGTAGTCAAACAGTCGTTGGTAGGTGGGACCCACCTATCAGGTTGACAAGGTCAACTGCTGACGTCATGATGACGTCAGCAAACACTATTCTGGATAATGTTGATTTAAATAATTAAATAAATCCAAAATTAATTTAAATCTTTTAAATTCAATATAAAATAAACCGTAGCTTGGATGGAAAAACTTTCTACATGAAAGTTGCTCAGAACGACGAGATGAATCCGGATATGCAGCCCGTTCGTTCGCCACGCATACCTAGCATAGCGAACACGCAACTTTCCCCCTCCGGTTCATCTGTCCGAAAATGCAAAACACTGGGGATATTTTCCCGGATGTTTCCCCCCTTCACCGCTACCACCTCATACCGCGTTAGGGCACCCCTAGCACCGCTACTTGTCATGTCATGCATCACCATGCATTTGTTTGCTTAATATTCATTGTTTCTTCCCCCTCTTCTCTCGCTAGACACCGAAACCGATGCCGCTTCTACCCAGTACGACTACGGTGTTGATGACCCCTCTCTTGCCAGAGCAACCAGGCAAGCCCCCCTTGATCACCAGATACCGCCTACTCTCTTTCTACTGCTTGCATTAGGGTAGTGTAGCATGTTACTGCTTTCCGTTAATCCTATTCTGATGCATAGCCTGTCATTGTTGCTACAGTTGTTGATACCTTACCTGCAATCCTAAATGCTTAGTATAGGATGCTAGTTTATCATCAGTGGCCCTACATTCTTGTCTGTCTGCCATGCTATACTATCGGGTCGTGATCACTCGGGACGTGATCACGGGTATATACATACATATATACATACTATACAGGTGGTGACTAAAGCCGGGTCGACTCATTTAGTACTCGTGAGTGATTACAATGTTGGGGGTTGAAGGGGCAGGTGGTTCCACCCAGGTAGTGGTGGGCCTAGATTCCCGACGGCCCCCGACTATTACTTGAGGCGGAGCGACAGGGCAGGTGGAGACCACCTAGATGAGAGGTGGGCCTGGCCCTAGTTGGCGTTCGCGGTTACTTCAAAATAACACTCTTAACGAGATCTGGGAATTTGATCTGAGTCTGGCTACTGGCCTATACGCACTAACCAACTACGCGGGAACAGTTATGGGCACTCGACGTCGTGGTATCAGCCGAAGCCTTCGTGACGTCAGTGACTGAGCGGCGTGCGCCGGGTTGGACCACGTAACGCAACTTCCTTTGTAATGGAGGTTGCTAGGTCTGCTCTCCGGCTTCCCTCGCAACGTGCATGTGTGCAATGGGTGATGGGCCCGGACCCCTGCGCCGTAGGATTTAGACCGGTGTGCTGACCTCTGTGTTGTGACTAGGTAGGTCTGCGATGTGTTGATCTTCCGAGGCTGGGCATGGCCCAGACAAGTGTGTCCGGACAAAGGGGATCGAGCGTGTTCGGAAATGTGGTGCACCCCAGCAGGGAAGTTAATCTATTCGAATAGCCGTGATCTTCGGTAAAAGGACGACTTGGAGTTGTACCTTGACCTTATGACAACTAGAACCGGATACTTAATAAAACACACCCTTCCAAGTGCCAAAACAACCGGTGATCACTCTCTCACAGGGCGATTTGGGGAGGATCATCGGTTAGGATTATGCTACTTGGTGAACTTACCATCTACTCTCTTCTTCTGCTGCAAGATGGAGGTTACCAGAAGCATAGACTTCGAAAGGACTAGCTATCCCCCTCTTATTCCGGCATTCTGCAGTTCAGTCCACATATGATACCCCTTTTCCATTTGATACCAATGCATACATATGTAGTGTAGCTCCTTGCTTGCGAGTACTTTGGATGAGTACTCACGGTTGCTTTGCTCCCCCTTTTCCCCTTTCATATACCCGATTGCTACGACCAGACGTTGGAGTTCAGGAGCCAGACGCCACTGTCGATGATGACTGATACTACTCGGGAGGTGCCTACTACTATGTGCATCCCACTGACGATGACCAGGAGTAGTTTAGGAGGATCCCAGGCAAGAGGCCTGCGCCTATTTCGATCTGTATATCAGTTTGTGCTAGCCTTCTTAAGAAAACTTGTTTAACTTATGTCTGTACTCATATGTTGTTTATTCCGCTGACTCGTCTATGATCGAGCTCTTGTATTCGAGCCCTCGAGGCCCCTGGCATGTAATATGATACTTGTATGAATTATTTTATTTGTAGAGTTGTGTTGTGATATCTTCCCGTGAGTCCCTGATCTTGATCGTACATGTTTGCGTGTATGATTAGTGTATGATTGAATCAGGGGCGTCACAAGTTGGTATCAGAGCTGACTGCCTGTAGGAATCCCCTTCCAAACTCCTTGGTAGAAGTCGAGTCTAGTCAATTGAAAAACTTTTACTAACATGGCTGTGTGGCTTACGGGCCCACATCGCCATCGGGTAGTAGTAGGATATTTTATTCCTCGTCTATACTCTAGGACTCTGGTCTCTCTCCTATTAGCGTTGAAATGGTTTTACTAAATGTAACTTTAGGTTCTCGATAAAACTTCTCCAGGAGAGCCCCTCATTCCAGATGATCGCCTGCTGCACCAGAAGATTCCGAAGATACTCTCCGATGTTCTCTCAAGACTTTATGCCCATTGCTTTTGTAATTCCCTACCATTAAAATATCCCTATGGATAAATACATACACCCGTCGTTCTTACTTTTATTCCAAGTTGATCTTGTTATTACAAGATACCCCCGAACTTCTCTCTATTGCTCCGAGAAATCTTTGTGCTTACTGCCTTGTAGTTCCTTGTTGCCTGAATACACCTACAACTTAATCCTCACACTCACCGAGGATTTGTTTCTCCCCAGTTGTTCATGTGTTCACAAAGTCTTTGAAATGCTATTCAATCTTTCGAAAATCCTCAGCAAGCTATTTCTCTTGAAATTCTTGCTTGTCTGCATTATGATTAATCCCATAAGTCTAGTAATATTATTGGCATCCATTGTCATTATAATTTTGAGTCCCTTGATTCAACGTGTTGTGATTGCTTGCAATCCTCAGAAGAATCTTAGAATTCTTTCTTCCAGCTCAGACGCCATTTTAAACATGAGCTGGATCTCGACCAGTCAAATTGTCGTCGATTGTACGCCTAAGGCTATTCATCTTATCCATCCCTAATCAGAGCATTGCTTCTGACCCCTTGTTTTGGAAATCATAATTCCTTTGCAATTGAGCTTTGAGTTAGTCAGTTGTTTCTATAATCCAATGCCTTGGTATGGTTTCTTCCTCTAATAGAGTACCGATACTCGCAACAGCTCCATTGTAGACCACATACCCCTTGTTGGATTATTACCCAACAGTGTCCTTCATATTCAACAACCTTGTGAGCCTTTCCAGGGGTATATAATTCCTCTGGTAATTTGTATCCTCTGCCTTGATAACCATACTCTACTTTCAAGGTTGCATTATTTACTTCTAAGTTTGTGGTATATGTTCCTAAGAGGCCCCAATGAGTTGAACCAACGCCTTCCCTAACCTGTTTGAAGCCATAAGATTCCACGGCTCATACTTATCTGGTGTTGCACCAGGTAAAACTTTCAACAACTAATGTCAGTTTTGTAACACGAGAAGTGAATGAAAGGTTATGCATTGAAGAAGTGGGAGTCGACCTTGAACTTAGTGTTCATGCCCATGGACCCAATGTGGAACTTATCATGGAAGCTTCTTGCAAAACTTTTAATCAGTTGGATAATTATTTTGGTGTCTTTAAATTGGATCCCTTGCAGCTATGGTTTCAGCCATATTGATATTCCTTGATCCCTTTTTCTCTGACAAGTTAAAGCACTTGTCTTTTGCAGATCAATAAACTTGTCAACCCTCTATTTTGCTCTACCTCCAAGTATTACCCCTGGTATCTCGGGATTATCACGGAACTACATAAATTCTTATGAGTTCTTCGTCAAGTACTACATTCTCACTGATTCCAATTTTCCACAGCCTCTAAGTTATTAAAACACTCAAAGACATCGATAACTGAATCGAGTCCACACCGTGATTAAACAACTATTAGTAAAAAAAAATACTTACGAGTTTGTACTCGATCATGCCATTTCTAGCCTAATCGGCTATAACAGTATCATGCTGATTTTAACTGTGCTACATGGTCCTTATTTTCGTAGCACCACTTATAGTGATTAGCTAAGCTTACGTCGATCTTCCTCATCATATCATTTCGCCTTGAACAGCAAGCTTGATTTTGATTTTCTGTCATAAACTTGGTTCCAATAACATTTTTCTTCATCATTCCTGTGACTTGATATCATCGCCGATCGATTACATCTTCGTGAAGTCTCTCAACAAATGTGTCGTGATCATTATCAGCATTCTGAGATCTTCTAGGGTATCAATTGAATTCATGATGAGAAATACCACCCCTGCCCTCGATGATTTGTTTTATCATCGACCACTTTATTGCCTTCCCAACAACAAAAACTCGTTCTTGTTTTGTGTTATACCTTGAGTTCCTTGCTATCCAGGAATTGTTCTTCTTTACCTTGGAACATTACCATCTTTTATTTCAAGAATGTCATGAGAATTTTACTACCTCTTAAGAATTCTTGATACAGGTGATACTTCTTGCCATATTGATTCATTCCCTGGTCCTTGTATTATTTCTAACCGGAAAACCAACAAATGAACTATGTTGCGCGACTTCAAAACTTCTAGCAACCTATTGCCTTTAAGTTAATGGTCAATATTTCATTCGTGTCGATATTTCATTCGTAGACCAATGTCTACTGAATCACCATTCTAACATTGATCATGCTACCTAAGCCAATATATCGGGTGCACTTTTCAACCAATGTTTAATTGAGTATCTTTTCCTCGAGCAGGCCACATTATATCATTGATCTAACAAATTTTATCTCCTTGTCCACCTAAATGTGGATATCCATCTTTTTAAAATCTCAATGAATTATAAGTTCATCAGCAACCTTCTCATCCTCTCCTTGGTTTAATGATGAACTCATGATTCAGTACTTGCTTCCAGATTTCGTTTCCCGAGAATCTTGCAACGCCAGCTCGTCAAATTTTGTTGCACGTCTTCTCAGGCATCCTGAGTCTGAGGTATCCTGACACCGATCAGATCTGAATCTTGGTTAGATATGATGGTTGGAACATATTTCCAGGAGTTATAACATCTTTACATGACCGGGTAAGGTGATGTCATGCCTAGCACACCTGGCCGGAGCACCTAGTGTTATAGTTTCCTTTTCTGCAAGGTTATCCATTCTTTCCATGAGGAAATTGTAAGACTTATTCTACAAATTGTTCCTGATGGACCCTTTGTGTACCCAAAGTCTGACCTTTGCTTGAAGACCACGTCAACGCTATCTCGAAGCATGTCTGTGGTACTCCAATTTTCAACAAAGAACATTTGAAGCCCAATGCTTAATGTTTCTTGCTCAATATATCCCTGCTTATGTAAACATCTCATTGTACCACTCTGTCAGAAATACCCTGTTACTTTTGTTGATGACATTCCGGTAACCAGCGATGGACGAGAACTTTGTCTACTGGTCCGCCTCATTCAACGAGCAGTAAAATGGTTCTCTTCATCCCTCGCCCTTGTTACCGATGTTATTGCCAACATGACCGATAGACTATCCTCTGACATGCCTTGCTTACATGATCCTGCAAGATGTCATCGACCTTCCTATTTTTAACCACATGGTGGGCCCATAACCCATAGTTCCTCTGGATCGAAACCTGAACCCCTATACACCCCAGCTCCTAAAGGTTATTCCTCATGCTTGGCTTCATAGGTAATTCGCGAGCCACCTTCCTAGTGCTCTATTCTGGTATCAGACGCAATACTTACTCTCGCCGCTCTGAACCCCTTTCTCACTGTGGTTCAGACTTTGAGCAGCTATCTATCCGCTTGGACCCTCTCATTGTACCTTCGTACTGTACTCTCGATGTATTTTATATGTTCAACTTGAGAGATAATCTTATGCTCATTCATGGGTTAACCCTAGATTGTTTCCCTTGTAAGCATGCTGTCGTAGCCGAGCTGCCCCTTACCTATTCGTAAGTACGTTGGAGTTCCCAAAGAAAAGGATGATGACTTCCTCATGATGACCTGAAGCAGACGAATGAAGACATCGATGTAATGGATCGACCTCTCCGAGAAGAGCAACCAAGACCGAGAAGGCTCGATAGAATTTCATAGCCACATCTTTCCCTTACTCCCCTCTTAAATCTTGGGACGAGATTTCTTGTAGTGGAGGAGAATTGTGACGCCCGGATAATCAAGCTATAGTAACCCTCTGGTAATGATGCCACGTCACCACGATTACTGTTGCTAATCTTGTGTTAGTTCAGATCCGAGCCAAATTCAAATTTCAATTAAAGTCAAACAATAAAAGTTTTCAATTGTAAAATCAAAAATGTTCAAATTGTAGCAAATAAATCATAATCAATTATGGTGGAGGAACCACACTTTTATGAAATGATTAAATACTCTAAAGTGAATAAAACCATAGCAAAACAATATTTCAAATGATTTTAAATAATAAACAAATCTTAAACTAGTTTAATTGGCCACCAAACTTTTTATGGTAGAGGGTTGTTCTGAAACATTATTTTAGGAGCTATGGTCATATTTTATAAAAACTAAAATAAAGTGTGACTAAACTAAAACAGAAAAGAATAAATAAAAAGAAAAGACAAAAGGTAAAACAAAACAAAAAACGAGGAAAAGAACCCCCATGTGGGCCTCGGCCCAGTAGGCCGATGGGCCGCCACACCGGCCCACCCGCCCCCCCTTAATCCCCCACCCCCCTTGACTTAGAGCGGCCCCCACTCCACCCACTCCCCCCACGCCTCGCTCCTCCTCTCCCCACCCCGTATGGATCAAGACCGGGGCAACCATGCCCCCGAACCCGCCACCGCCGCCTAGAGGACCACCTCGCCGAAGCTCCCCCCGG
>NC_041386.1:228651363-228734275 GCF_002162155.2 Triticum dicoccoides
TGTGCCCGTCTGCGCCTCACTCTCGCCGCGCTCACCGCACCCCGCCCTGTTTCGTGTGCACGCCCAGGCCTCTCCCCCCCGCGCCCCTAACGCCCAGTGCGCCCCCTGGCCGTGATCCCGCCCGCGCATGCTGCCGCTTTGCCGCCGTTTGCACGCCGGCGCTCGCCGCTACTTCGTTCGCCGCTCGCTAGTTGTGCCGCTCCCGCTTGTTGCTAGTGCTGCCATTGCTGCCGCTGCTTTCTGTTGCTGCTTTCTCTACCTTGCTAGGTCGCGCCTCGCCCCGCCTCTACCCGCGCCGCAGCCAACAGCTCAGCGAAGCTCACCCCTCCACCGCGCCCGCTCGTCGCCGGCCATGCCATTTGCCACAACTCCGTGATACATCTCCGTCGTATCTACTTTTACAAACACTTTTTCCCTTGTTTTGGACTCTAACTTGCATGATTTGAATGGAACTAACCCGAACTGACGCTGTTTTTAGCAGAATTACCATGGTGTTATTTATGTGCAGAAACAAAAGTTCTCGGAATGACCTGAAACTTCACGGAACAACTTTTCGCAAAATATAAAATATCCTTGCAAAAGATGAAGGCCAGGGGGTCCACCACCTGTCCACGAGGGTGGAGGGCGCGCCTGCCCCCCTAGGGCGCGCCCCCTACCTCGTGGCCCCCTGGAGCTCCTCCGACGTCAACTCCAACTCTATATATTTGGTTTCAGGGAGAAAAACCAGAGAAAAGGATTCATCGCGTTTTACGATATGGAGCCGCCGCCAAGCCCTAAAACATCTCGGGAGGGCTGATCTGGAGTCCGTTCGGGGCTCCGGAGAGGGGAATCCGTCGCCATTGTCATCATCAACCATCCTCCATCACCAATTTCATGATGCTCACCGCCGTGTGCGAGTAATTCCATCGTAGGCATGCTAGACGGTGATGGGTTGGATGGGATCTGTCATGTAATCGAGTTAGTTTTGTTAGGGTTTGATCCCTAGTATCCACTATGTTCTGAGATTGATGTTGCTATGACTTTGCTATGCTTAATGCTTGTCACTAGGGCCTGAGTGCCATGATTTCAGATCTGAACCTATTATGTTTTCATCAATATATGAGAGTTCTTGATCCTATCTTGCAAGTCTATAGTCACCTATTATGTGTTATGATCCGTTAACCCCGAAGTGACATTAATCGGGATACTTACCAGTGATGACCATAGTTTGAGGAGTTGATGTATTCACTATGTGCTAATGCTTTGTTACGGTACTCTATTAAAAGGAGGCCTTAATATCCCTTAGTTTCCGTAAGGACCCCGCTGCCACGGGAGGGTAGGACAAAAGATGTCATGCAAGTTCTTTTCCATAGGCATGTATGACTATATTCGGAGAACATGCCTACATTACATTGATGAACTGGGGCTAGTTCTGTGTCACCCTAGGTTATGATTGTTACATGATGAACCACATCCGGCTTAATTCTCCATCACCGATCCATTGCGTATGAGCTTTCCATATATTGTTCTTCGCTTATTTACTTTTTTGTTGCTATTGCTATCATCACTACAAAATACCAAAAACATTACTTTTACAACTTTTACCTTTTGCTACCGTTACCACTACTATCATATTACTTTTCTACTAAACACTTTGCTGCAGATACTAAGTTTCCAGGTGTGGTTGAATTGACAACTCAGCTACTAATACTTGAGAATATTCTTTGGCTCCACTTGTGTCGAATCAATGAATTTGGGTTGAATACTCTACCATCGAAAATTGTTGCGATCCCCTATACTTGTGGGTTATCAAGACTATTTTCTCGCGCCGTTGCCGGGGAACATAGCTCTATTCTTTGAGTCACTTGGGATTTATATCTTCTTATCATTATGAAGAACTTGAAAGATCCAAGAACCAAGATTTATCCCTCAACTACGAGGGGAGGTAAGGAACTGCCATCTAGCTGTGCACTTGATTCACCTTCTGTTTTGAGTAAGCTTGCGACACCTAAACCTGCTTCTGCTATTCGTTCTGATATGTCGCATGTTATTGATGATGCCACTTCTGCTATGCATGATACTTATGATGAAACTACTTCTATGCTTGATACTACTGTGCCACTTGGTGAATTTCTTGATGAACAACTTGCTAGGGCTAGAGAGAATGAAATTATTGAATCAGATAATATTGATGAAAGTGATGATGAAGACTCGCCTGTTATTCCTGAGGGTTATGTTTTTGATAAAGAAGCTTCTTTAGGTATTTTAGTTTGCAAAGATAGATGCGAACTCAAGAGGTTATTAGCTAAATGGAATAAGCAATCTCTAAATACTAGGATGAAACCTGAGCCTGCTTTTGCTACATCACCTATCTGTGTTACTGATAAGGATTATGAATTCTCTGTTGATCCTGATATAATTACTTTGGTTGAATCTGATCCTTTTCAGGGCTATGAATCTGAAACTGTTGTGGCACATCTTACTAAATTAAATGATATAGCCACCCTGTTCACTACTAATGAGAGAACTCGTTACTTTTATATACTTAAAATATTTCCGTTCACATTAAAGGGTGATGCTAAGATATGGTTTAATTCTCTTGATCCTGGTTGTGTGCGTAGTCCCCAGGATATGATTTACTACTTCTCTGCTAAATATTTTCCCTGCTCATACTAAACAAGCTGCTTTAAGGGATATATATAATTTTGTGCAAATTGAAGAAGAGAGTCTCCCACAAGCTTGGGGGAGGCTTCTCAAGTTACTTAATGCTTTGCCTGATCATCCTCTTAAGAAAAATGAAATACTTGATATCTTTTATAATGGACTAACCGATGCCTCCAGAGATTACCTGGATAGTTGTGCTGGTTCTGTTTTCAGGGAAAGAACACCGGATGAAGATGAAATTCTATTGGATAATATGTTGACAAATGAAAATAATTGGACACCTCCGGAGCCAATTCCTGAGCCTATTCCTAAACCAACTCTGAAGAAGTGGGGTATTCTATTTCTCAGTCCTGAAGACATGCAAGAGGCAAAGAAATCTATGAAAGAAAAAGGTATTAAAGCTGAAGATGTTAAGAATTTACCTCCTATTGAACATATACATGGTCTTAATTTACCGTCTGTTGAAGAAACATATGATCTTAATCCTTTACCTATTGAAGAAACTCATGGTCGTGATAACCCGACACAGGTAGTAAAGGTAAATTCTCTCTATAGATATGATAAAGCTAAAATCCCATTTACTAAGTTTGCTAGCCCATGCTTAGATGATTTTGATAAATTTATGGTTAAGCAAGAAGACTTCAATGCTTATTTTGGTAGACAATTGAAATACAATTCAAATATGCCTGAACACTTGGGTGATTATATGGCTAATGTCAAAGGTGAACTTAAACTTACTAGTAAACATGCTTCTATGGTTACCACTCAAGTAGAACAAGTACTTAAAGCTCAAAATGATTTGCTCAATGAATTGAATAGTAAGAATAATGATAATGTTGTTAGAGTTATGACTAGAGGTGGTAGAATTACTCAGGAACCTTTGTATCCTGAAGGCCATCCTAAGAGAATTGATCAAGATTCTCAGAGAAATAATATAGACGAACCTAGTCCTTCTAAGAGGAAGAAAAAGAAAAATGATAGGACTTTGCATGCTTCTACTGAACCTGTTATTGAAACACCTAAGAACCCAAATGATATTTCTCTCTCTGATGCTGAAACACAATCTGGTAATGCACCTGAAACTAGTAATAATGCTGATAATATTGTTCATGATGATTCTCAACCTAGTAATGATAATGATATAGAAATTGAACCTGCTGTTGATCTTGATCACCCACAATCAAAGAATCAACGTTATGATAAGAATGACTTTGTTGTTTGGAAACACGGTAAAGAAAGAGAACCATGTGTTGGGGATATTACTACTGGAGGTAAACCGGCCTTATGTAGCCGGGTTGACTCCTTGAAGATTAGAAGCCCATAAAGATGCAAGGATGATGGCGCTTCTTGGAGGCCCAAGGCCCGAAGGTGGGTTAAATGCTGTAAATGTAAACCGACTTAGTCATGTAATTTTTATTGTAAGATAGGAAGGATAGAGACCAAGCTGGATACGTTTATGATCCGGCTTTAGGACTCTGTAAACCGGCGGGCGTTAACCTATGTATATAAAGGGACGACCCAGCAGTGGTTTAGGGACGAACAACAACTCGAGAGCCAGACAAAGCGGATTCGCTCCCTGGCCTTCAAAACCCTAGCAATACCAATGACAACTAGACATAGGCTGTTCCCTTCCTCGAAGGGGCCGAACTAGTATAAAATTCCCCGTGTCCCCTTGTCCGGTTTAACCCCTAAAAGCTAACCCGTAGCGATGGCTCCACGACTAAGTCCTTTCACAAGGACATCTGCCGTGACAAACCCATGATAGTTGGCACCCACCGTGGGGCTATCGCACGATGGTTTTGAGTTCTTGAAGGGCAGCTTCGATGGACTTAAGGGATACACTATGGGCCGGATGACGAAGAGTCGTCGCGGCAAGCTCTACATCGACAACACAGGATGGGGTCCCAAGGCCGATTCAATCGAATACGGGTACCGGGTCCCCTTTGGTGGGATTCACGTCTTCATCAACAAGATCGACGAATCGGCCCCTGAGCCGGACATCTACACCGACATCATCGAAACGGCTCGGCGTGCAAGTTCTTCGTTGGTTCAGCCCGAGGCAAGGCATGTTTTCATGGGTGTCATCCATGGATCGAGGTACGAGGACGGAACGGTGTCCGATGGAGAGACTGTGGTCTATTCTGATGACGAATCTTCTAGAGAGACCGAATCACTTTACGAGTTGTAGGACGGTCGGATTGAGGGAGGATCCGACGGCAACAGTATTCCGGATTCCCCCGATGTACCAAACCAGGCCGCCATCTTCATGGCCGTCACACAATCAGCGCCTCATTCATCTACTGCCGCAGCAATGCTCTCCGGTTCAACAACGGCCACACCAGCAGGGGCAGGAAGCTCGGCGCCGCCTCCGGCCCAAGTCCTGTCTAATTTGTTTGATGCTTTGGCAACGTTGATGGCCGCGGAGGTGGATGCAGCAGCCAGGGATTAGCACAATGCGGAGATTGCAAAGGTAAAAGATCAGATAGCCCAGGCTAAAGCAGACCTAGCAACAGAGAATGCTAGGATGGCTACAGAGCGGGCTAAATTGGAAGCATAGGCCTACCGGATTAGATTGGATCGGGATGCTTCAGAGGAAGTCATGAGAAGAAGGTATCGATCACGTCTCCCATCGGTTTATGAGCCACAGAATCTCTTCAACACACTAGGAGCAGGAGCTGGTAGCCAACCCACACTAAACCGGGCGGGGGCGCTGGGAACAGGAGCGCCGGTTCAACCGCGCACAACGGACCCGCCTCGCCAGAACAATGTTGTGCCACAGTATGTACCAACACCGCCCGGGCATTATTCCAACCGGTTGGACAACATTGTGGCCTCCGCTTCACGCCTGACGGCCCTCCCAACCGACGGCGAGTCACCAGTTGTAGTGGAAACACATCGGGCCAGGGTTCTCGTTCAAACAGCACTAAATCAATAGCAGGCGTATTCACACAGTCGTTAGAGGATTCATTCCACTCCCCGTCCAAGCCGGAGTTATAGCAGACACGTGGAGGATGAACCGGCCGTGTCCAGTAGTGCACGTCACTGAAATTCACCACGAGGGAACAACCCGACCGGGGGAGGCGCTAATGTGCAAGATATTGTGGACCATGGCCACGCACGTCGGGAGGCCGAGTTGGCGGCTCGACACGGAGCACGACAGCATACTCCGGTTCACCCCATGGCCTCCGTGGAGCCAGGACTGATGTTCAGTTCCTTAGGGGTGCCATGTCTAACCCCCGCTTTCGTAATGTGAGACTGCCCAAGGATTTCAAGGGACCTCGTAAGGTACCAAATTACACCGCCGTTTTGCAACCAGAGGCGTGGGTGGAGAGCTATGAGATGGCAATGGAGATGTTAGATGTGGATGAGGCAGTGTGTGCTAAATATTTCACCATGGTGTTGGAAGGAACATCTCGCACTTGGTTGAAGAGCTTGCCGACCAACTCTGTTGGATCATGGGCCGAATTGTAGCACCGGTTTATCGAGAACTTCAAGGATACGTGTAAGTAGCCGATGTCAATCGTGGATCTGGCCGCTTGTGTCCAAGAGGAAGGGGAGTCCACGACCCATTGGGTCAAACGGGTCTCAGCAATTTTGCATTCATCAGATCATATCAATGCAGACACTGTAGTGTTAACATTAGAGGGCAATTGTCGTTTCAAACCGTTAAAACAGAAGTTGGGAAGGCTCAAACGTCACTGCAATGATATGTCAACACTCATGGCCGCTTTGGTTAAATACGCCGATTCAGATAATACCAAGGATCCGGATTCAGAGGAGGACAAACCGGAGAAAGGTAAGAAGAACGGCAATGCCAAGGGTCAACAGCATAATCCGGCAGGCCATGGAAACGGTGGTAAGCGCAAGTCCGACAGTAGCTTAGACTTTGTTGCAAATACCAACGCGCAGGAGAATGGCCAGCGCCATAAGGGCAAGCAGCCCCAGAGGGGTGGATGTTCATGCCCCAATTTGGAGCGCTTGTTAAATCAGACCTATCCAATGCATGGATCGAAGGAGAAGCCGGCATCACATCTTTGGAAGGACTGTTATATCATGCGGGATTTCAAGAATTCCAATATGTTCCAATATGACAACGGCCCGCCCGGCGATTCAGGAGGAGGCTTCCACGGGTCGGGTTACGGAGGTGGTGGTTCCGGATTAGGGTTTCAAGGCAACCAAACAGGACACGTCAATCAAGGGCATCAAGGCAACCAGGGAGGTTACAACCATCAAGGGAATCAGTAGCAGCAGCAGCAGTCGGGTTATTAGAGCAATCCCAAATAGCTGAACAGTGGGCAATATCATGTCTTCACTACTAGTTTGTGCAAAAGTGATCAGAAGCTTCACAAAAGGGCAGTAAACTCTGTTGAGCGAGCAGTACCTCAGTATTTACGCTGGTCTGAGCAACCTATTGTGTGGAGTAGAGATGATCACCCACCCCGGGTTGACAATCCAGGTCACTTGGCCCTGGTGGTGGCCCCTCAAGTTGGGGGATACAAGTTTACCAAAGTACTCATGGATGGGGGAAATAGTATCAATATTTTGTATTATGATACATTCCACCGTATGGGGTTGACACATAAGGATCTTAAACCGTCAAATACGGTCTTTCATGGTGTGGTGCCTGGTAAGTCTGCATATCCTGTTGGCAAGATAGCTTTGGAGGTAGCTTTTGGAGATGACTATGACTCAAGGTCAGAAACATTAACATTTGAGGTGGTAAAAATCAAAAGTCCATACCATGCCTTGTTTGGACGGCCGGCTTATGCTAAGTTTATGGCAAGGCCATGTTATGTTTATCTACAGCTTAAAATGCCATGTCATAAAGGGACTATCACATACATGGAAGTAGAAAGATTGCTTTGGAGTGTGAAGAAGGTGATGCGGCTTATGCTGAGTCGGTTTGTGCCACGGAGGAGTTGAAATTCTATAAGGAGCAAGTTGATCCGGCAGACATGACCTCTTTGAAAAAGCCAACTACAGAACATGATCCAGCATTGAAGTTCAAATCGGCTACAAACACTAAGATGGTTGACTTTGTTCCTCGCGATTCATCCAAACAGTTCAGCATCAGCGCTAACCTGGATCCCAAATAGGAAAGCGCGCTCATCGAGTTCATCCATGAGAATCGGGACATCTTTGCATGGAAACCTTCTGACATTCTAGGTGTACCAAGGGAACTCACTGAGCACACACTCAACATTGATCCTAAGTTTAAACCGGTCCGGCAGTTCCTCTGCCATTTCAATGAAGAGAGACATAAGGCTATAGGTGAAGAGGTAGCCGTCTGTTGGCCACAGGGTTTATTTTCGAAGTTTTTCATCCTGAGTGGTTAGCTAATCCGATGCTGGTTCTTAAGAAAAACAGCACTTGGCGCATGTGTGTGGACTACACAGATTTAAACAAGGCTTGCCCTGCAGACCCCTTTGCTCTCCCTCGCATTGATCAGATAATAGATGCTACGGTGGGTTGTGACTGTTTGTGTTTTCTGGATGCTTACTCTAGTTATCATCAGATCAAAATGGCGGTTAAGGACCAGGAGAAGACAACTTTCATAACTCCCTTTGGAGCCTTCTGCTATGTTCCCATGCCTTTTGGACTCAAGAGTGCCCAGGCAACTTACCAGCGATTTGTTCAGAATTGCCTTCATAAACAAATTGGACGCAATGTTCATGCATATGTGGATGATATTGTCGTCAAGTCCAGAAAGGAGGAGACATTGATAGATGATCTACGAGAAACCTTTGGCAATCTCCGGGTTTACAAGATGATGCTCAATCCGGAGAAGTGTGTCTTCGGTGTCCCTTGGAGAGAAGGCCATCCCTGAGCCGGATTACATCCTTGAGCCGGTTTATCAGTCGCCTTGGAGAGAAGGCCATCCCTTTATATCAGATGCTCAAGAAAACAGATAACTTTGTCTGGAGCGAGATAGCTGATAAAGCGTTCGAGGATCTGAAGAGGCAGCTAGCTGAACCGCCCGTGCTTGCAGCGCCGATCGATAAAGAGCCATTATTATTATATGTGGCTGCTAATGGCCGGGCTATTAGCGTAGCCATTGTGGTAGAGCACAAGGAGCTTGGCAAGGAATATCCAGTTCAATGGCTGGTTTATTATATCAGCGAGGTGCTCATTGAGTCAAAGCAGAGGTATCCGCATTGGCAGACGCTGGTGTATGGGGTGTTTATGGCGAGCCGGAAGCTTAAACATTATTTTCAGGGCCATCCTATCACAGTGGTCAGTTCAGCTCCTCTGGGCGACATCATTCAAAATAGAGAAGCAACTGGCCGGATTGCCAAGTGGGCTATTGAGCTTGGACCTCATGGGCTCAAATATATACCCCGCACAGCGATCAAATCCCAGGCACTCGTGGATTTCATCAATGATTGGACGGAGTTACATGCACCTGAAGAGAAACCAGATAATACATATTGGACTATTCATTTTGATGGATCCAGACAGTTGGAGGGCTCGGGAGCTGGAGTCATACTAACTTCCCCACGAGGTGACAAGTTTTGTTATGTCCTCCATTTAATGTTCCCCTGTACTAACAATGCAACTAAATATGAGGCTTTGCTCCACGCTCTTCGGATGGCTAAGGAGATGAATTTGAGCTGGGTTATGTGCTTCGGCGATTCAGATCTAGTGGCTCAGCAGGTGTCTGGCACTTGGGATTCTAAGGACCCACTCATGGCTGCATATCGGCGAGAGGTGGACGTAGTGGCTGGTCACTTTAAAGGTTATCAGGTGGACCATATAGACCGGTGGAAGAATGAAGCGGCAGACGCTTTAAGTCGTCTTGGTTCCCAGCGTAAACCGGTCCCGCCCAATGTCTTTCTTGATGTGTTGCATAATTCATCAGTCAAAGAACCAACCAAAAGATTTGGCTATTCCTGATCCGGAGGCTTAGTTGGTGGCAGCTCTGCATGCCATACCAGATTGGACGATCCCATATCTGGCTTACATGAACCGGGGTGAGTTACCAGACGATGAAATGTTGGCTCGACAGATAATCCGGCATTCCATGTCCATGACCATACTCAACAGGGAGTTACATCGTTACAGTGTTTCAGGAGCAATTCAGCGCTGTGTTTCTCCTCAAGAAGTTTGTGAGATTTTGCGAGAAATCCATGAAGGGGATTGCGGTCACCATGCCGGTTCAAAGTCGTTAGTTGCCAAAGCTTTTCGCCACAGTTTTTACTGGTTGACGGCGCATGCTGACGCGGAGGATTTAGTCAAGAGATGTGATGGATGTCAAAAATTTGCCCGCCGTGCGCATGTTCCGGCTCAAGAGTTGCAGATGATTCCAATTACGTGGCTGTTTGCAACTTGGGGCTTGATATGGTTGGACCCTTCAAGCGTTCTAATGACAAAAAGACCCACCTGTTAGTAGCAGTTGATAAATTCACTAAATGGGTGGAGGCAGAGCCAGTCAGCAAGTGTGATGCAGCCACGGCGGTTCAATTCATCAAGAAGGTGATATTCCGGTTTGGTTTTCCACACAACATTATAACAGATAATGGTACTAATCTGTCAAAAGGGGAGATGGAAGAATTCTGTCAACGTGAGCACATCCAGCTTGATCTAGCGTCGGTGGCTCACCCCCAATCTAATGGTCAAGCAGAAAGGGCAAATCAAGAAATTTTATGGGGTATCAAACCAAGGCTTATGGTTCCCTTAAAGCGGACGCCGGGTTGTTGGGTTGAGGAGCTACCTTCTGTGTTATGCAGCATCAACACCACACCCAATAGGTCTATGGGTTACACACCTTTCTTCATGGTCTATGGAGTGGAGGTAGTTCTTCCTAGTGACATCTGTCACGATTCGCCCCGTGTGGCAGCTCACGATTCGCACGTCAGGATTCACTGGACCTGTTGGATGAAGAGCGTGATCTTGCAGCAGCACGATCGGCAGTTTATCAACAAGATCTCCAATGTTATCACAGCCGCCGGGTTAAAACCAGAACCTTTCAAGAAGGTGATTTGGTGCTCCGGCTCATCCAGGATCAGACTGATATGCACAAGTTATCCCCACCTTGGGAAGGACCCTTTGTGGTCAGCAAAAATCTGCACAATGGATCTTACTACCTCATTGATGTTCGAGAGCATGAAGACTCACGTCAATCGGAGGAGGAGACCAAGCGGCCATGGAACATAGCTCTCCTTCGACCTTACTATACTTGAAGCCATAGGCTCTTTATCTGTACATATTTATGACACTGTATATATCATATAATAAACCGGAGCCTCCGTTATAAGCGGGGTATCTGTTTTTTTTATATCCTGTGTGTGCTTTTACAAGTTCACTGACAAAGCGGAGTTTTTTAATCCGGCTTTAGCAGCTGCATAGATATAAAAAAATCATTAGGGGGCTTGGTCATATTTGAACTACAGCTACACCTCTTGATTGGTTTTTAAACCATGAAGGGATATCACTAGGGGGCTTGGTTGTCCTCACACCATAGCTACACCTCTTGATAGGCATTTAAGCCACAAAGGAAAAAAATTGTGGAGCCAAAGAGAGTGTTGTACACAGTACAGACTCAAACATGGGCACGCACTGAGCATCGCTCACAAAGTTACTTTGGGGCTCTTTTTGCAAAGCAACAAAGAGTTTGAAAGGACCCTCGTAATTGGATATCAAGCCACGGCTTGGAAGCCTGGTGTATTCACCTAAAAACCCAGGTTAACCTGCCTTCATTAAGTAAGCAACTCATGTCCAGGTAATCCTGGTATGACCCATCAAACATTTGACAAGTCAATCTTTTACAGACCCTGAACTTGTCACAGTTAAAACGATGATTGGTTAATTGGAGGCCCATCTTAAAAGGCTTTGTTAAATGTTTTAACTCAGAGGCCTGGCAGCCCATGAAAAGCCTCGATTTTGAGCCTGGCAGCTCATAAAAAGCCTTGCATATTTTCCTGTTTGAATTTTGTTTGTTGAAAATCATAAGTATTTTTTGATAAACCGGCGTCCTTGACCCGGCTTGCTTTTCAACTACCAGTTGTTGGCACATGATCAATTATAAACCGGTGTTCATTGACCCGGTCTGGTTTGACTAAATCACCAGTGTTATAAAGAAAATCTGGTAGTTATCCCGGTCCGGTTTAATATATAGACCAACATTATGAAGATGGAGCTATCAACGTTCCGGATTGGTATTAACACCTTTGCCGTATACACGTTTGGTCAATCAATGAGGTATGTTCTGTACATTACTTTTTGTACAAACACTTGATTATTCATCTAGGTACTATATACTTCTTGGACATCATGACACATCTAGCGGTAAACCGCTAGATACTTTTAAGTTGTTGTACCCAGGAACGCAATTCATCATGGGTTATGCATAAATATATCCCAAAGGGCGACACAGCTTGTCACAAAGTATTACGAAACATGCTCAATGGCATGGCAGATAACGGAGTTTCAGCTATCCTATTACATGAAGCTTCAAAGCGGCTCAAATAGTATCATTGGTTTTCACAGTAGCCATATAAACCGGCGACCGGATCAGGACACTTCATCGCTACGGTTTGACGGTTGAGGGTCAGTTGGTGTAGGCACTTCTTCATCCCTCCCCAGACGCTGGAAATCAGCTGTTGACCAATCGATTCAAGTTAACGCTTGGAACACTGCTTCCTCATGGATAAGATTGGAAGGGTTAATATCAGGGGCGTAAGTGTGCTTACGAGTCGGAGGCACAAGTTCTTCGACTTCATGGATGTCGGCCAGCTGTCTTTTCCCTTCTGCATCATAAAACGATTGAAAATGGGACAAATCGGTATCATCAGCCAACTTGCTAGCTGCTGGCCGCATCTGTTTGGTCAGCCATCGAAGATCATCATTGTTGAAGTTTGAACCGTATTCTTTAACGCCTGGGTATCCTTTAATGATATCCTCCTCTTCAAGGTCTGGAATCCAGGCTTTGGCTCGAATAAGGGCGGTTAAAGCTCTTGCTCTGGCAGCTGCTCTCTTGAACTCGGCAATACGGGCTGGTAACATGCCCAACTTCTCCAGGGTCTCCTTACTCAAAGTTGGAGCCGGTTTGTTATAAGCTACCGTGCTAATAACCCACTGAGAGCCAGAGTATAGCTGTTCAACCAAGATGAGCGATCCGAGTGTCTGCCAAAGATTTTATCAACATTTTGGTCAGTTATAAGATTCATCGACTGGCGCAACACACATAAGCAGACACTTACCAAAGATAGCAGAGGTCATAGCTTTGATTTGGCATTTCGAACCGGCTAGTTCTTCAACCACTGGTTTCAGGGCTGCCTCGGCGTCTACAACTCTTTTGGTTAAACCAGATTTCTCGGTTTCCCATTCAGCACGCTCTTGGTTGAAGGATTCTTTCAGCTTTTCCATTACGGCCAGGGCCTGGGTCAGCTCTTCTTTGGCTTTTGCAGCCTTGGCTTGTTGAGACTTCACATTTTCTTGCAAGTCAGAATTTCGGGCATCTTTGCTTCTTAGTTCAGCCTGCAACATTGAAGGTATATTCAACAAACAACATATATATGTGCTAAGTATAAAGCATATAACAAGTTATACACTTCATACTTGGGGGCTAATGCCTATTTGTTCTAAAAGTGCTACAATTTGTACAAGTCTCCAGAAGAATGCAAGCATTATCCTTGACACTTGGGGGCTAATGTGCGTCGATTCTAAAGCGGAGGTGCAGATTAAAACCCAGATTAACCTTCTAAGCTAAACCGGCCTTTGGGGGTTATGCTGCAGAACGTTATCTAATTATTTCAAGATGAGTTTTATCTCTTATTAGTGACCTGCCATTGCAAGTATCAATGATGAGAAGTGTAAAGTGTTACAAAGACCCGGTTTATGATTAATAATCATATACACGACCCTTGGGGGCTACTTGGGATAGTAATTCAGTTGTAAATCAATCAACAAAGGGAGAGGAATTTACCTCATATCGTTCTTTCATCAAGTTCACCAAGCCGGCTTCATAATTCCGGTTTGAGTGCAGACGGTTCAAGAAGCCAGAATGAAGCTCATTAGCGTTAAGATGAGCATAGCTTGATAAGTCGCAGCTCCATTTACCTTTATCCCGGGCATCTTTCTCTTCTTTGGCACTATGATGAGCCAAAATGACGGGATTGCCAGGAGGGTTGTGGCACATTCCAGTAATAGTAACATAATCACCTTGGCCTTCAGGATTTTTGGTTGATGATACTGGAATTTCAGTGTCTTTCACCGGACTAGCCCGATTTGGTTCTGCTGGTTCAGTATCGGGTGCGGCAGGCTCAGCATCTGTTGGTTCATCGGTATGTTGGCCTTCAAGGGGTGGATCATCAAAAGTAGCTTCAGGATGAGGGCCTTCCGGTTCACCCTTGGTTCTTCTTCTTCGGCGATAGGGTCTTCTGGCGGATTGGTGACCCGAGCTTTCTTGCTGGGTCTGGCTTTGCCCCTACAAACAGAATAAAAGAGGATTAACATCATATTCAAAGGATTTATGGTGCATTGAAAGGAAAGGTTCTTACAACTCACCGGCCACTGTTTTCAAAGGAGAGAGTTGAGTTGCGGTCGATTCACCAGAAGATGAAGGAGGTGTCACCTGATAATTTGAATCGGATGGATTAAGAGGCTATCTAAAATAACATGCCTTGGGGTAAGAGTGGTCAGAAGTAGGAGAGACCTCAGACCGGCGCTTCCAAACCAGAGTATCAGGTAAACTGGCTGAAGTGACCTGTTGGCCACTATGCTGGGTTGTCCGGCGAACTTCATGCTGCTGAGTCTTCAAAATAAATGTTGGATCCAAGTGAGCAAGAGGATGCGAAAAGCTTACTTTCCGAACTACTTGGCTAGTTTTTTGTGTTGGCATAGAGTCTGAACCGGAGGAAAGGGTAATTACCTCTACGTCATCAGCTTGACTAGCTTCTGCGTCCTCCTGAGGAAGATCATTGTTAATGAGATGCATGAAAAGAGAGCCAAGTGAGTCAAGTTCTACCTCAACTTCTGGATCATCAGTATCATCATCAAGCTCCATATCAATCCGGTCAGCCGTTTTCCGTTTTGATGTTCGTTTTACGACTTTGGTCTTTGGGCGGGATGGCTTGACCGCTTTGTCTCTAGTCGGCTTTGCCGCTTTCTCTACGGTTTTCCATTTCCAGAAGGGGTCATCACCCTACATATAAAGAAGAAGGATTACAGGTTGCATAAGTTAAAGATATTAGAGATGAAGAGGAAGTATAATACTTACAGCAGGCGGTTTGTTCTTGGCATAGAAGGGACTCAGACCGGTTTGACTACAGATCAGTTCCGACTCGTTCAGAATTTTATTTACACCTTCAGTGACTTCTTCCTCGGATAATTGGATGTTGCAATGGCGTTGAGGGTCGTCAACCTCACCGGTATATTCACACATTAAACCGGGGTGCCGGCTTAGCGGCAAGATACTCTAGGATATCCAATAGCGCACAAAGTCCACGCCTGTTAAACCGTTTGCCATAAAGGCCCGGAGTTTGGTGAGTTGAGGAGCGTATTTTGCCCTTTCTGAAGAGCTCAAGCGTTGTGGCATGGGGTGAGTATTGGATAGTCTGTGATCACGAAAGCCGGCGAGGGGATTTTCATCTTTAGGTGAAGTGTCTCTGCAATAAAACCACGTTTGATTCCATTCCTTTGGGTGGCTAGATGTTTGGCATGAGGAAATTCAACTTCTTTCCACTTTTGAATCGAGACACCACCAAGTTCTGTGTTCGGGCCATTTACAAACTATGTGCGCCGGTTTAAGTGAAAGAAATCCTGGAACAGTTCTGCAGTTGGTTCTTCTTGTAAATATACTTCACAGAAGACCTGGAAGTTGCATAAGTTGGAAACCGAGTTGGGACCAATATCTTCCGGATGAAGTTGGAAGCTGGCAAGCACATCTCGATAAAACTTTCCCCCTGGCGGTTTGAAGCCACGACCGATATGGTTAACAAAGACCACCAGCTCGCCCTGCCTTGGGGTTGGAGGATTTTCTATTCCTGGAACTCGCCATTTGATTTCAGTTTTCTTAGGCAGGGAGCTGATGCTAACCATCTCATTCAATTGAGTCTCAGTAACCCGGGAACGAGCCCAGTTGCAGGCAGTGAATTGTTTGGCCATTGCGAAGCAAACAAGTTGAAAATGAAAGGTCGGTTTATAAATTACGCATGATTATATGCAAGAGACAAGGGAGTAAGAAACATACTGATATGTGAAATGGTATAAACCGGAGGCTCATGCAATAAGGGAAAAAGGTAATAGTAGCACATGATTACTCAGACACTATTAAACCGGAGCATAATTATGAAGGTAAAATGCTCCTTCAGTTTATCAGAGGGCTAATGGCATAGACTGCTTATACAAGGTTAAACCGCCTATGTTGGTGCAAGGAGAAACAGATCTCGCAGGGACATAGAAACAGATCTCACAGTGACATATGAAATTTTCGGATCTAAGATAAGACAGAAAAGTAAAAATAATTGGATCTAGAAGGGGTGCAGAACTGAAGCAACTTATGAAGGACTAGATCAGTTCTTTGCGCGTAAGGGTTTGTGGTGACAAGGGAAGGTTAGCTACGGCCAGGAGTACTCAGATATGAAGTATTCACCTAAAGGCCATGAAAGAGCAACACTGAAAGCTCTGATGAACCTCAAGAATAGCGAAGAACAAGGAAACCCTAATGGATCTAAGAAAGAAACGGGAAAAGACTTACTGCAACAACGGAAGCAGCGGAAGGGCGTTGTGGAACTCTGGTGCGAACAGGTTGATGCAGCGGCCAACGGCGAAGCAGAGGCGGAGTTCGAAGATGACGGCGGCGCTCGGGTGCGAGGTCATCGAGAGGAAGAAGAAGAGATGAATGGGTAACAGAAAGAAAAGAAAAGGGGTCCGTTGTCCTTATTTATAAGGCGAAGAGATGAAACGGCAAGTGCGGGAATCAAGGAGCCCAAAAATGGATAAGATAATAAGGGTGTCGCCTCGATGGCTGAAGACATATTAAATGAAGGTAATCTTCGACATCAACAGATGGATGACGTCAGGACGGTTTATCATAATCTTGAAGTATGACGTCATGGCGGTTTACAAGATTGAGGTGAAGATATGACGGAAGAATTTTTCTAATTATAGAAGATTGACATGAACGAGTTCAAACCAATCTGGGGCCTAATGTTGGGGATATTACTACTTGAGGTAAACTGGCCTTATGTAGCCGGATTGACTCCTTGAAGATTGGAAGCCCATAAAGATGCAAGGATGATGGCGCTTCTTGGAGGCCCAAGGCCCGAAGGCGGGTTAAAGCCTGTAAATGTAAACTGGCTTAGTAATGTAATTTGTATTGTAAGGTAGGAAGGATAGAGACCGAGCTGGATACGTTTATGATCCGGCTTCGGGACTCTGTAAACCGGCGGGCGTTAACCTATGTATATAAAGGGATGACCCGACAGTGGTTTAGGGACGAACAACAACTCGAGAGCCAGACAAAGCGGATTCGCTCCCTGGCCTTCGAAATCCTAGCAATACCAATCACAACTAGACGTAGGTTGTTCCCTTCCGCGAAGGGGCCAAACTAGTGTAAAATTCCCCATGTCCCCTTGTCCGGTTTAACCCCTAAAAGCTAACCTGTAGCGATGGCTCCATGACTAAGTCCTTTCACAAGGACATCTGTCGTGACAAACCCACGACACCATGGGTTCAGAAACCTATGCCTTTTCCTCCCAAACCATCCAAGAAAAAAGGATGATGAGGATTTTGAGCGCTTTGCTAAAATGATTAGACCTATCTTTTTGCGTATGTGATTAACTGATATGCTCAAAATGAATCCTTATGCTAAGTATATGAAAGATATTGTTACAAATAAAATAAAGATACCGGAAGTTGAAATTTCCACCATGCTTGCTAATTATACTTTGAAAGGTGGAATACCAAAGAAACTTGGAGATCCAGGAGTACCCACTATACCATGCTCCATTAAAAGAAACTATGTTAAAACTGCTTTATGTGATGTTGGAGCCGGTGTTAGTGTTATTCCTCTCTCTTTATATCATAGACTTGATTTGAATAAGTTGACACCTACTGAAAAATCTTTGCAAATGGCTGATAAATCAACTGCTATACCTGTCGGTATTTGTGAGGATGTGCCTATTGTAGTTGCAAACGTTACTATTTTAACAGACTTTGTTATTCTTGATATTCCCGAGGACGGTAGTATGTCTATTATTCTTGGAAGACCTTTTTTGAACACTGCAGGGGCTGTTATTGATTGCACTAAAGGCAATGTCACTTTTCATGTTAATGGTAATGAGCATACGGTACACTTCCCGAGGAAACAACTTCAAGTTCATAGTATCAACTCTATTGGAAAAACTCCATCGATTATATTTGGAGGTTTTGAATTTCCTCTTCGTACTGTCAAGAAAAAATATGATATTCTTATTATTGGGGATGTGCATATCCCTGTTGAGCTAACATAGTGTTATTGGAAATTTCTCCGGTTCCATGTTATTCAGAATGAGTTCGTTAATAAGACTTGATCAACCTTGTTAGTGTATTCCTTTTGATGATCATGAGATGGATGAAACTAGAAGACACAACCTTCTGTACTCTCCTTTTACTTTCTGTTATTTATATTAAATAAAATAAAAATAGTATTTTTCTATCTGTTATCTGATTATCCGTGTAATATAAAAATACCACGAAAATAAAAGTTCTCCAAATTCTCTGAAATTTAAATATGATTTTTCTAGAATATTTGAGAATATTTGGCACCGAGAACACAGCAGGGGGGTCACTCACCTGCCCACGAGGGTGGAGGGCACACCCTACCCCCCTGGGCGCGCCCCTGCCTCGTAGGCCCACAGTGGCCCTCCTCTACTTATCCTTTCACCCACACACTCCTTCTTCCTCCCCCAAACACGAATATCCAGCTCAAGCACGAGTTCTAGCTCATTTTGCTGCCATTTTCTATCTCCTTGCTCAAAGCACCTCTCACAAAACTGCTTGGGGAGATTGTTCCTTGGTATGTGACTCCTCCATTGGTCCAATTAGTTTTTGTTCTAGTGCTTTATTCATTGCAAAATTTTGCTGCTTAGGCGACCCTGTTCTTGAGCTTGCATGTCAAATTTATATGGTCAAAAGTAGTTTTGATGCATGATATAGGTCCTAGGCACTTGTAGGAGTAGTTGCTATCAATATTATTGAGTTTGGTTTACTTTTATTTTGAAGTTACTAAAAATTTCAGAATTTTTCAGAAAATAATGAAGAGACTTTTGAGGGGCTCATCGAGCCGAAGCTCGAAGGAAAAGGCACCGAAGCCCAAGTATGATCTACCTCGCATCACGGAGGTTCAGTCGTGTGAATAGCCTTTCGATGATTTCTTGAGAGCAGCCGAGATTTATGAAGATTTTTATGAATTGGCTAAGAATGGAGGCCTCACCGCTTTCCTCCACGACCAACGCGATCAATATCTCTTACTCACAAATATCTTTGTGCAAAACTTTCATTTCCATTCTAGGAGCTCACCACCTACGGTGGAGTTTTATTTATATGATGAGCATAAGGAGATGTCACTTTATGATTTTTGTCGGGTTTGTTTGGTCCCTTTCGAGAACACGATAGAGGAACCACATCGCAGCGATGTGGGTGGGTTTATTGATATCATCATTGTAGGGGAAACGAGGAAGGTTTCCGATGCACGAATCACTAGCATACATTTTCCTGGTTTACGCTATTTTGCATTATTTGCTAGTCGTTGCTTAATTGGTCGCCGAAACTGTGGAAACCTTAGTGTTCCTGATATTATTATTTTGCTCCATGGTTTATTCAGTGATAACTCTGTTAGTATGGGCGGCATTATTGCTAAACGGTTAAGTCTGAACCATACAAAAGGGCCCCTTCTTTGGAGGCATCTATGCTTCACGCCTAGCTGCACATTTTAACATACCTATTAGGCATTATGAGAAGGAAGAAAAGGTGCTGCCTCGTGTTTATTTTGATTATAAGAGTATGGTAGCACCTTATTTTATTGTTAAGAATAGGGAAGGAGAGCTTAAATACAAATTGTTCTTTGATAAACATCATCCTAAGACTATTACCCTGCCTGCTCCTTCCTTGTCTGATTTATCTGCAGGCTAGTACCTTGTTCCGTTAGAGGCTATTCACGCCTATCGGAACCCTACATCAGCCATAGAGCCAGAGCCGGAAGCACAGGTTGATCCTCCACGGCAGTCTAATTACCAGTGGGATCCGGAGATGATTGCCAACTAGTGGCAATCGGAGTCTTCTTCTTCTTCTTCGTAGTACGACCCCAACTATTCTTATGGATATCCGTCAGTCCAGCCATGGCCATAGAACAACTTAGGCCAAAAGCCTAAGCTTGGGGGAGTACGTATTTCTCACCGACATTACATTTATATTCACACACTCATAGCTAGATGTCGGTGCTCATACTTTTTCATTGTATCATCCATGCTAGTTTATTTCCTTTTTATGCTTTTTTCTTGTGTGTTTAATAAACCATAAGAAAAACAAAACAAAATTAGTTGTAGCCTTTAATTAGTTTACTTTCGATGCTTGTTGTAGTAATTAAGAAGAAAACCCAAAAAGATTTCCTGTTCTTCTTTTACTTGTTGGGAGCTTTCCCGCGTAAATAGTTTTATTTCTTTTCTTTTCTTTGGGGGTCGATAGGAGAAGACCATAATTAAATTGTTGAAGTGGCTCTTATACACATTATTGTTGATCTGACAAAAGAGCCCATATTGCCTTGTCTTCTCCTGTTTATTGAATGCTTGCAGATTCTAGCTTAGTCCAATGCGCGTGCACTATTATTATTATCCACATCATTCAGTTGTGCAAGTGAAAGGCAATTATGACAATATATGATGGACTGATTGAGATGAGAAAAGCTGGTATGAACTCGACCTCTTTTGTTTTTGTAAATATGATTAGTTCATCGTTCTTGATTCAGCCTATTATGAATAAACATGTTTGCAATGACAACTAGAGATCATAGTTCTTGTGCCATGCTTTATTAGCTATGAGTTATAATGGTTTACCTTGCGTGCCAACAATGCTATTAAGATGGTTGTGATGTGGTATGATAGGGTGGTATCCTCCTCTGAATGATTTAAGTGACTTGACTTGGCGCATGTTCACGCATGTAGTTGAAACAAAATCAACATAGCCTTCACGATATTTATGTTCATGCTGGATTATATCCTACTCATGCTTGCATTCGGTGTTGATTAATTTTAATGCATGTTCATGACTGTTGTCGCTCTCTAGCTGGTCGCTTCCCAGTCTTTTGCTAGCCTTCACCTGTACTAAGTGGGAATACTGCTTGTGCATCCAACTCCATAAACCCCAAAGTTATTCCTTATGAGTCCACCATACCTACCTATATACGGTGTCTACCTACCGTTCCAAGTAAATTTGTATGTGTCAAACTCTAAACCTTCAAATAAGTATCCTGTTTTGTATGCTCGAATAGCTCATGTATCAACTAGGGCTGTCCATATCTTCCATGTTAGGAGGGTTATTCTCAAGAGGAGTGGACTCCGCTCCTCACTCACGAGAAAATGGCTGGTCACCGGGATGCCCAGTCCCATGCTTTATGCAAACTAAATCAAAATAATTGCAAACAAAACTCCCCCTGGGACTCTTGTTAGTTGGAGGCACTCATTGTTTCAGGCAAGCCATGGATTGATGCTTGTTGGTGGAAGGGGGAGTATAAACTTTACCATTCTGTTTGGGAACCGCCTATAATGTGTGTAGCATGGAAGATATCGCCATCTCTTGGTTGTTATGTTGACAATGAAAGTATACCGCTCAAAATATTATTCACCTCTATTTCAAAACCGAGCTCTGGCACCTCTACAAATCCCTGCTTCCCTCTGCGAAGGGCCTATCTATTTAGTTTTATGCTGAGTCATCATCCTCTTATTAAAAAGCACCAGTTGGAGAGCACCGCTGTCATTTGCATTCATTACTATTAGTTTACATTTAGTATGACTTGACTGGATCTCTTTTACCATGAATTACAATGTCTAGTCAATCCTTGATCTTTAAAGGTGCTCTGCATTTATGTTTTGCGGTCTCAGAAAGGGCTAACGAGATACCATCTTGTTATATCATATTATGATTGTTTTGAGAAAAGTGTTGTCATCCGAGATTTATTATTATTGCTCGCTAGTTGATTATGTCATTGATATGAGTAAACTTGAGACCTAAGCGTTATTGTGAATGTGGTTAGCTATAATCTTTGCTGAAAACTTGAATGTTGGCTTTACATATTTACAACAACAAGAGCAAACAGAGTTTGTAAAAGTTTTTCTTTATCGCTTTCAGTTTATCAACTGAATTGCTTGAGGACAAGGAAGGGTTTAAGCTTGGGGGAGTTGATACGTCTCCGTTGTATCTACTTTTCCAAACACTTTTGCCCTTGTTTTGGATTCTAACTTGCATGACTTGAATGGAACTAACCCGGACTGACGCTGTTTTCAGCAGAATTACCATGGTGTTATTTATGTGCCGAAATAAAAGTTCTCGGAATGACCTGAAACTTCACGGAACAACTCTTCGGAAAATATAAAAAATCCTTGCAAAAGATGAAGGCCAGGGGGCCCACCACCTGTCCACGAGGGTGGGGGCACGCTTGCCCCCCTAGGGCGCGCCCCCTACCTCGTGGGCCCCCTGGAGCTGCTCCAACCTCAACTCCAACTCTATATATTTGGTTTTGGGGAGAAATCATCGCGTTTTACGATACGGAGCCGCCGCCAAGCCGTAAAACCTGTGGGGAGGGCTGATCTGTAGTCTGTTCGGGGCTCCGGAGAGGGGAATCTGTCGCCATCATCATCATCAACCATCCTCCATCACCAATTTCATTATGCTCACTGCCGTGCGTGAGTAATTCCATCGTAGGCTTGCTGGACGGTGATGGGTTGGATGGATCTATTATGTAATCGAGTTAGTTTTGTTAGGGTTTGATCCCTAGTATCCACTATGTTCTGAGATTGATGTTTCTATGACTTTCCTATGCTTAATGCTTGTCAATAGGGCCCGAGAGCCATGATTTCAGATCTGAACCTATTATGTTTTCACCAATATATGAGAGTTCTTGATCCTATCTTGCAATTCTATAGTCACCTGAACTGACAATAATTGGGATACTTACCGGTGATGATAATAGTTTGAGGAGTTCATGTATTCACTATGTGCTAATGCTTTGTTCCGGTACTCTATTAAAAGGAGGCCTTAATATCCCTTAGTTTCTGTAAGGACCCCGCTGCCACGGGAGGGTAGGACAAAAGATGTCATGCAAGTTATTTTCCATAAGCACGTATGACTATATTCGGAATACATGCCTACATTACATTGATGAACTGGAGCTAGTTCTGTGTCACCCTAGGTTATGATTGTTACATGATGAACCACATCCGGCATAATTCTCCATCACTGATCCATTGCCTACGAGCTTTCCATATATTGTTCTTTGCTTATTTACTTTTCCGTTGCTATTGCTATCATCACTACAAAATACCAAAAACATTACTTTTACTATTGTTACCTTTTGCTACCGTTACCACTACTATCATATTACTTTGCTACTAAACACTTTGCTGCAGATACTAAGTTTCCAGGTGTGGTTGAATTGACAACTCAGCTGCTAATACTTGAGAATATTCTTTGGCCCCCTTGTGTCGAATCAATAAGTTTGGGATGAATACTCTACCCTTGAAAACTGTTGTGATCCCCTATACTTGTGGGTTATCACTCCGCCGCTCGCCGCTGCGCTGCTCCGCGGCCGCCGCGCCACCCAGTCCGCTCCCTAGCCGGCGTCGTTGGCCTCGCTAGAGCCAGCGCCCGGGCTCGCCCTTGACGGGCGCCCGCAACTGCGCCCATGCCCGTTAACCCCGTGCCCGTTTGGCCACCCCGGGCCTATGACATGTGGGCCCAACGCCCTGAGAACCATTTATAAAAAAAGAATTAAAAACAAATAAAAGAATTAAATAATTAATTAATTCAGTTTAAATTAAATAATTAAGATTAATTAACCTAATAATTAGTTAACCTAATTAACTACTGTTAATTAGTCAAACAGTCGGTGACAGGTGGGACCCACCTGTCAGGCTGACCAGGTCAACTGCTGATGTCATGCTGACGTTAGTAAACACTATTCTGGATAATGTTGATTTAAATAATTAAATATATCCTAAAATTGATTTAAATCTTTTAAAATCAATATAAAATAAATCGTAGCTCGGATGGAAAAACTTTCTACATGAAAGTTGCTCAAAACGACGAGACGAATCCGGATACGCAGCCTGTTCGCCCGCCACGCAACCCTAGCATAGCGAACACGCAACTTTCCCCCTCCAGTTCATCTGTCTGAAAACGCGAAACACCGGGGATATTTTCCCGGATGTTTCCCCCCTTCACCGGTACCACCTCATACCGTGTTAGGGCACCCCTAGCACCGCTACTTGTCATGTCATGCATCGCTATGCATCTGTTTGCTTAATATTCATTGTTTCTTCCCCCTCTTCTCTCGCTAGACACTAAGACCAACGCCGCTGCTATCCAGTACGACTACGGTGTTGACGACCCCTCTCTCTTTCCAGAGCAACCAGGCAAGCCCCCCCCCCTTGATCACCAGATACCACCTACTCTCTTTCTACTGCTTGCATTAGAGTAGTGTAGCATGTTACTGCTTTCCGTTAATCCTATTCTGATGCATATCCTGTCATTCTTGCTACAGCTATTGATACCTTACATGCAATCCTAAATGCTTAGTATAGGATGCTAGTTTATCGTAAGTGGCCCTACATTCCTGTCTGTCTACCGTGCTATACTATCGGGGCGTGATCACTCGGGAGGTAATCACGGGTATATACATACATATATACATACTATACAGGTGGTGACTAAAGTCGGGTCGGCTCGTTGAGTACCCGCGAGTGATTCCGATGTTGGGGGCTGAAGGGGCAGGTGGTTCCACCCAGGTAGTGGTGGGCCTAGGTTCCTGATGGCCCCCGACTGTTACTTGAGGCAGAACGGCAGGGCAGGCGAAGACCACCTAGGTGAGAGGTGAGCCTGGCCCTGGTCGGCATTCGTGGTTACTTCAAAATAACACGCTTAACGAGATCTGGGAATTTGATATGAGTCTGGCTACTGGCCTATACGCACTAACCCAGTACGCGGGAACATTCATGGGCACTCGACGTCGTGGTATCAGCGGAAGCCTTTGTGACGTCAGCTACTGAGCGGCGCGCGCCAGGTTGGACCGCGTAACGCAACTTCCTTTGTAATGGAGGTTGCTAGGTCTGCTCTCCGGCCGCCCTCGCAACATGCAGGTGTGCAATGGGCGATGGGCCCAAACCCCTCTGCCATAGGATTTAGACCAGCGTCCTAACCTCTCTGTTGTGCCTAGGTAGGATTGCAATGTGTTGATCTTCCGAGGTCGGGCATGACCGAGACAAGTGTGTCCGGACAAAGGGGATCGAGCGTGCTGGGAAATGTGGTGCACCCATACAGGGAAGTTAATCTATTCGAATAGCCGTGATCTTCGGTAACAGGACGACTTGGAGTTGTACCTTGACCTTATCACAACTAGAACCGAATACTTAATAAAACAAACCCTTCCAAGTGCCAGATACAACCGGTGATCGCTCTCTCACAGGGCGACGAGGTGAGAATCATCGGTTAGGATTATGCTATGCGATTTTACTTGGTGAACTTACCATCTACTCTCTTCTTCTGCTGCAAGATGGAGGTTACCAGAAGCGTAGTCTTCGAAAGGACTAGCTATCCCCTCTTATTCTGGCATTCTGCAGTTCAGGCCACATATGATCCCCCTTTTCCATTTGATACCAATGCATACATATGTAGTGTAGCTCCTTGCTTGCGAGTACTTTGGATGAGTACTCAACGTTGCTTTGATCCCCCTTTTCCCCTTTACTATACCCGATTGCTGCGACCAGACGTTGGAATCCAGGAGCCAGACGCCACCGTCGATGACGACTGCTACTACTCGGGAGGTGCCTACTACTACGTGCAGCCCGCTGACGACAACCAGGAGTAGTTTAGGAGGATCCCAGGCAAGAGGCATGCGCCTCTTTTAGTCTGTATCCTAGTTTGTGCTAGCCTTCTTAAGGCAAACTTGTTTAACTTATGTCTGTACTCAGATGTTGTTGCTTCCGCTGACTCGTCTATGATCGAGCCCTTGTATTCGATCCCTCGAGGCCCTTGGCTTGTAATATGATGCTTGTATGACTTATTTTATTTGTAGAGTTGTGTTGTGATATCTTCCCATGAGTCCCTGATCTTGATCGTACACGTTTGCGTGTATGATTAGTGTACGATTGAATCGGGGGCGTCACACTAGGGCACCATGTATATTCGTTGAGACGACACCATGTGAACTATGGTTTGGCAAGAAACCTAAGCTATCATTTCTTAAAGTTTGGGGATGCGACACTTATGTTAAAGGCTTCAGCCTGATAAGCTCGAACCCAAATCTTAGAAGGGCATCTTCGTAGGATACCCTAAGGAAACAATTGGGTACACCTTCTACCACAGATTCGAAGGCAAGATCTTTATTGCCAAGAATGGGTCCTTTCTACAGAAGGAGTTTCTCTTGAAAGAAGTGAGTGGGAGGAAAGTAGAACTGGATGAGATAATTGTACCTTCTCTCGAATTGGAAAGTAGCACATCAAAGAAACCATTCCCGTGATGCCTACACCAACTAGAGAGGAAGCTAATGTTGATGATCATGAAGCTTTTGATCAAGTAACTTCTTGACCTCGTAGGTAAACCAGAACACGTTCCGCACCAGAGTGGTACGGTAATCCTGTCCTAGAAGTCATGTTATGATGAGCCCAAATTCTGATAAATGGCTTGAGGCCATGAAATCGGAGATAGGATCCATGTATGAGAACAAAGTATGGACTTTGGTGGACTTGCCTGATGATCGGCAAGACATTGAGAATAAATATATCCTCAAGAAGAAGACGCACACTGATGGTAATGTAACTATCTACAAAGCTCGACTTGTCGCAAAAGGTTTTCTACAAGTTCAAGGGGTTGACTATGATGAGACTTTCTCACCCGTTGCAATGCTTAAGTCTGTCTGAATCATGTTAGCAATTGCTGCATTTTATGATTATGAAATCTAGCAAAGGGACATCAAAACTGCATTCCTTAATGGATTTCTGAAAGGAGAGTTGTATATTATGCAACCAGAACTTTTTTTTAATCCTAAAGGTGCTAACAAAGTGTGCAAGCTCCAGCGATCCATCTATGGACTGGTCCAGCGCTTTCATGATGTGATCAAAGCATATGGTTTATACAGACTTATGGTGATGCCTGTATTTACAATAAAGTGACTAGGAGCTATGTAGCATTTCTGATATTATATGTAGATGTCATATTGTTGATTGGAAATGATATAGAATTTTTGGATAGCATAGAAGGATACTTGAATAAGAATTTTTCATTGAAAGACCTCGGTGAAGCTACTTACATATTGGGCATCTAGATCTATTGGGATAGATCGATACGCTTAATAGGACTTCCACAAAGCACATACCTTGGCAAAGTTTTGAAAAAGTTCAAAATAGATCAGTAAGAGAAACGTTTCTTGCCTATGTTGCAATGTGTGAAGTTGAGTAAGACTCAAAGCCCAACCACGGCAGAAGATAGATAGAGAATGAAAGTCATTCCCTATGCCTCAACCATAGGTTCTATAAAGTATGCCATGTTGTGTACCATACCTGTTGTGTGCCATGCCATGAGTTTGGCAAGGGGGTACAATAGTGATCCAAGAGTGGATCACTGGATAGTGGTCAAAATTATCCTTAATTACCTAAGAGGACTAAGGAATGTTTCTTGGTTATGGAGGTGATAAAGAGTTCATCGTAAAGAGTTATGTCGATGCAAGCTTTGACCCCGATTCGGATGACTCTGAGTCTCAATCTGGATATGTATTGAAAGTGGGAGCAATTAGCTAGAGTAGCTCCATGCAGAGCATTGTAGACATAGAAATTTGCAAAATACATACAAAACTGAATATGGCAGAGCCATTGACTAAGTCTCTCTCACAAGCAAAACATGATCACACTTTAGTACTCTTTGGGTGTTAATCACATGGCGATTTGAACTAGATTATTGACTAGTAAACTATTTGGGTGTTAGTCACGTGGCGATGTGAATTATAGGTGCTAATCACATGGCGATGTGAACTAGATTATTGACTCTAGTGCAAGTGGGAGACTGATGGAAATATGCCCTAGAGTCAATAATAAAGTTGTTGTTATTATATTTCCTTATTCATGATAATAGTTTTATTATTCATGCTAGAATTGTATTGACTGGAAACTTAAATACATGTGCGAATACATAAAAAATATCGTGTCCGTAGTGAGCCTCTACTAGACTAGCTCATTGATCAAAGATGGTTAACATTTCGAAACCATCACTAGTACGCGTCAGTCCTATACAAACGGTTTTTTAACCCCTTTCCGCGACGGCATTTGGAACCATCGCCTAGTGAGTGACGGCGATAGGGGGTCCTTCCCACATGACCCAGAAACCGTCAGGGATATGCCCTCCTGGCACACACACTTAGCAAAATGAGGTCATGTGAGACCGGCGAGCGCTCAAATGTGGAAATACGTACAATAGAGCTAAAAAACTACAATTATAGAGGCGAGATTGTTTATGGTTGCAAGTACATCCCACACATTCAGTCCCCACTGAACGTTTCCGTTCATATGTACATCCCACATAGTCGCTCCAAGGAAAATGTTTCCGTTCACAAGTACATCACACACAATTTTTCCCGTTAAATCGTTTGTGATAGTGTTGCCATTGCACACGATATTAACAATTTTATCGTTTGCGTTATTGAATACATCACACACGGTCCATAGAAGAAACTGTGTGGCAAAGGTTGTCCTTCACACACAGTTTTTATGTGGTAAACGTTTGCGCAAGGTTGCCTAACACAAACAGTTTTCACAAGAAAGTCGTGTGTGATTGTTCATTGATCCAACACGATTTATTGCTAGAAACTGTGTGCATTACCTAAGGTTATCGCCCAGGGTAATTTTTCAATAACTATTTGCAATAGCAAAACCAAATTAGAAGGCTAATTCGCCATTAGCAGGCTAATTGCCCTATTATTAATAATCCATTTCTTAATCTAATTGATATTCATAATAAGCATTTGCAATAGGAAAACCCAATTAGCAAGGCCTCAAAACCATTAATCTCATTAACCATTTGCAATAGGAAAACCCAATTAGCTAGCTAATTGGCCAATTAGCGGGCTAATTGCCCTATTATTAATAATCCATTTACTAATCTAATTGACATTCATATTAAGCACATAATATATTCCATTTCCATATTAAGGAAGCAAGATTTTATAATTGAAATACATTGTAGTGCAACAAGATATAGCTTCAGCACCCAGCCACCCCATTACAGAACTACACCAGCAGCATCTAGAACCTTTAGAAATTAGCATCATATACGGTACTGAAAGTGCAACTATCCCTAGGTGGTTTTGGTAATTCATAACAACATATAGCTCATTGAGCTAATGCTATTCCAAGATGATTATTTCAGGAAAGCTCAATGATTGGCATGGCATGGATGTGAAAGTGGAACCCTCAAAATGCTAAGGACAAAGGATTGGCTCAAGCTCAAAAGCTCAAGACTCTTCATTTTATATTTTAGTGATCCAAGATCACATTGAGTCCATAGGAAAAGCCAATACTATCAAGGAGGGATGAGGTGTTGCTTAATGAGCCTCTTGCTTCATGTGCTTAATGATATGCTCCAAAAACCCTCAACTACTTTCCCATATCCACATATGACCTAAACCCTAAGCCAAACTCGGTCCTAGCGATTCTTCCTATCCGGCGCCACCGAGTTTCACTTGTCATTTGCCACTGCCAAACCCTAAAATTTCGGTTCTACCGATAGGGATCTCGGTCTCACCGAGATGGGATTGCAAACTCTCTGTTTCCCTTTCGTAACTTTTCGGTCTCACCAAAGAGCGAATCGGTCCCACCGAGATTGCAATGTAAACTCAGGGTTTCCCCTTTGTAACTTTTCGGTCTCACCGAGTTCCACTCGGTCTCACCGAAAGAGCAAATCGGTCCCACCGAGTTTGCCTGACCAACTCTCTGGTTAGCTAATTACCAAATTCGGTCTCACCGAGTTTGTGTAATCGGTCTCACCGAGATTACGTTATGCCCAAACCCTAACCATATCGGTCCTACCGAGTTGCATGTCATTCCCACCGAAAATCTCTAACGATCACTAGGTTTACCTTTTCGGTCCGACCGAGTTTGTTGATTTGGTCCCACCGAGATTGGAAAACTGTGTGTAACGGTTGGATTTTGTGTGGAGGCTATATATACCCCTCCACCTCCTCTTCATTCGGTGAGAGAGCCATCAGAACACATACACCATTCCAACTCATATGTTCTGAGAGAGAACCACCTACTCATGTGTTGAGACCAAGATATTCCATTCCTACCATATGAATCTTGATCTCTAGCCTTCCCAAGTTGCTTTCCACTCAAATCTTCTTTCCACTAAATCCAAATCCTATGAGAGAGAGTTGAGTGTTGGGGAGACTATCATTTGAAGCACAAGAGCAAGGAGTTCATTACCTACACACCATTTGTTACTTCTTGGAGAGTGGTGTCTCCTAGATTGGCTAGGTGTCACTTGGGAGCCTCCGACAAGACTGTGGAGTTGAACCAAGGAGTTTGTAAGGGCAAGGAGATCGCCTACTTCGTGAAGATCTACCGCTAGTGAGGCAAGTCCTGTGTGGGCGATGGCATGGTGGGATAGACAAGGTTGCTTCTTCGTGGACCCTTTGTGGGTGGTTGCTTCTTCATGGACCCTTCGTGGGTGGAGCCCTGTGTGGACTCGCGCAACCGTTACCCTTCGTGGGTTGAAGTCTCCATCAACGTGGATGTAGGATAGCACCACCTATCCGAACCACGGGAAAACATCCTTGTCTCCAATTGCGTTTGAATTCTCCAAACCCTTCCCTTTACATTCTTGCAAGTTGCATGCTTTACTTTCCACTGCCTATATACTCTTTGCATGCTTGCTTGAATCATGTGATTATTGGTTGACTTGTCTAAATTAGCTAAAATCTGCCAAGAACTAGAATTGGGAAAAGGTTAAGTTTTTATTTGGTCAAGTAGTCTAATCACCCCCCTCTAGACATACTTTCGATCCTACAAGTGGTATCAGAGCTTTGGTCTCCATTTGCTTTGATCTCCATAGCTTTTGGTGGTCATAGCCTTGGTTTCACAACCTAGGAGAGTATGGCGTCTAGCGAGGGAAATTATCACCGTAGAGGTCCTTACTTTGATGGTACTAATTTTGCTAGTTGGAAGCATAAAATGAAAATGCATATTCTTGGACATAACCCCGCCGTTTGGGCTATTGTGTGTGTTGGTTTGCAAGGTGACTTCTTTGATGGGAGAGAACCAAACCGTGAAGCTACCGCGGATGAGTTGAAGATGTTGCAATACAATGCTCAAGCTTGTGATATTCTCTTCAATGGATTGTGCCCCGAGGAATTCAACAAAATCAGCCGTCTTGAGAATGCAAAGGAAATTTGGGACACTTTGATTGATATGCACGAAGGTACCGACTCCGTCAAGGAATCCAAGTTGGATGTGCTTCAAAGCCAACTTGACCAGTTCAAGATGAAGGATGGTGAAGGTGTCGCTGAAATGTACTCTAGGCTTGCTCTCATCACAAATGAGATTGCCGGCTTAGGAAGTGAAGAGATGACCGATAGATTCATCATCAAGAAGACTCTAAAAGCCTTGGATGGAAAATATGATACCGTGTGCACATTGATCCAAATGATGCCCAATTACAAAGATCTCAAGCCAACGGAGGTGATTGGAAGAATTGTTGCTCATGAGATGTCACTTAAGGATAAAGAGGAACTTCAACAAATCAAGTGGTGCCTATAAAGCCTCATGTGAAGCCCCTACATCGTCGAGTGAGAAACAAGACTTCAATGAAGAATTGAGCTTAATGGTGAAGAACTTCAACAAGTTCTACAAGAGTAGAAGCAAAGATAGAAGCTTCAAGTCAAGGTCCTACAATGACAAAAGATCTTCTAGTCGAGAGCGAAACTGCTACAACTGTGGAAGACCCAGACACTTCTCCAATGAGTGTACAGCTCCCTACAAGAGAAGAGAAGATTCTCCAAAAAGAAGAAGCAAAGAATCATCACCAAGAGAGAGAAGGAGTAGAGATGATCGTTATGAACGAAGATACTCACGAAGAAGCAAGGATTCGGAAAGGAAGGAAAAATCATCAAGAAGCTACACAAGACGAAGACATCAAGCTCATGTTGGTGAATGGGTATCCGGCTCCGACTCCGACAGCCACTCCGAAAGAAGTTATCACTCCGACTCCGAAGATACTCAAGATGAAGGTGTTGCCGGTCTAGCACTTGTGTCAACCAACTCCTATGACATATTTGACTCACCAAATGAAGGAATTGGAAGATGCTTCATGGCCAAAGGTCCTAAGGTAACACACCCCGAGTATGTTGATTTCAATAGTGATGAAGATGACTTGTTAGGTGATGATTTGCTTATTGACAACTCTAGTGATGAATACTATGATGAAATGTCAATTAAACATGCTAATCAAGATAAAACGAATGACAATGATAAGGAGAAGATTGAGGCCCTAACTAAAGAACTAAACACTCTTAAGTTAGCTCATGAAACCATCTTCGAAGATCATCGAGAACTTTTAAGAGCTCATGAGAAATTACGCTTTGAGAAGCTCAATCTTGAGCAAGAGCATGAGTTCTTAAAAGCAATCAATGATGATCTCCGCAAGAAAAGTTCTTCTTACATTGCCAAGCGTTTACTCTTATCCACTTACATGCCTCAAGTCAAGTATAGTAACAAGAAAGATTCTTCCTCTAGCAGTAACAATGATCATGTTAAATCCAATATGTTGCTTCTAGTAGTTCTCTTGATTCCACTAATGATTCTCTTAGCCAAGTTACACTTGAGCAAGAAAATAGTTTATTGAAGGGAATTATAGAGAAAGGAGTGTACAAAAGCCTTGCCGGGAGTAAGCAATTCGAGGAAATTGTGCGCAAGCAAGGAATGCACCGGAAGAATCAAGGTGTTGGTTTTGAACGAAAGTTTAATGCCAATGGAGTTGAGTGGGAAGAAGATCAATACCCCAAGACAAAGTTTATTCCTCAACAAGAGAAGTATGATACTTCTTTCAAGGGGACACAAGCTCAAGATGATCTTCCACCACAAGACTACAAGCAAAAAGGCAAGGACAAGCTTCAAGAGGAAATTGATGCATTTGAAGAAGCTCCAAAGACCTTAGTCAAGTGGATTCCCAAGACTACTTCAAGTTCCACTTCATCAAGTATGACTACAACTCCAAGGATTCCCATCAAGATGGTGTGGATCCAAAAGAAGAATAACTAGAGAGTTATCGAGGGTGACTCTGCCAACATACTTCACTCTTATCATTTTGGCAAGAACAAGTGCAATCAACTTCCACATCTTGCACTAGTTCAAGGAGTCACAAACCCTCTTGTTGGTAAGACAAGGGACAAGGTAACCTAAAAGTTTTCATGGACATCATCTTGTGTGTGCATCACTCTGTGTCTATGGATATCCTTGTTTGTTCCTTGTGGGACTAACCCATGTAGGTATTGAAAGTGCAATTCACTCAAATGGATAGCTCCAAGAGATCTACATCAACATTGAGCATCCACATCTTCAATATCTACATGAAGTCATCATCGACAAAACCCAAGGTTAGTTCATCCCTCTTAGGGGGGATATCACATCTAGGGGGAGCTTTACTCTAAGACTTAAGCTAAAGCAACTCTAAAGATGTGAACACAACAATGCTTTATGTAAAAGTGGTAACCCCATTTGAGCTTAAACGATGAGTATGACCTATGATCAAGTGTTCTCACTTGACTCCTAAGTCAATATACTCATATATAGATGACCTAGTCATCGCAAATTGCTTGATAGATGCTAGAATTGGTTGTGCATGCCTTGCCACATATTTCATTTGCCATCTTATTGTGTGAGCATGCTGGTTGCATATTTTACTCATTCGAGGACATCCACGTGTTGTTTTGATTGTTCGGTTTTATTTCTTTTTGCCAAGTGGATGGACAAGAATGCCTAAGAACCTCCTCTAGCTATCTATGCTTTTCTCGTCTCAAATTCTATTCATGCTGCATCACAAAATTTGATCAAGTCAGATTCGAACCACTCTGTGTGAGGAGCGCTCGGAGTCCTCGATTCGTCATAGACTTAAACTTCCAAAACCTCTTTATGATTCTCGGTCTGACCGATACTCCACTTTCGGTCCTACCGAGATCATTAAGTTGATCTAGGTTTTCGATCTCGGTGCAACCGATTTGAACCTTTCGGTCACACCGAGTTTCAGTAACTGCTTGCAGTTATGAATCTCGGTGCCACCGAGTTGTTCCACTCGGTCACACCGACAGGGTCGGGCTATATATAGTCACGGGCAAATTTTGGAAATTTCTCCGAACCCCTTCGCCCGCGCGATAGCCTGCTCTGCCCTCGTGGTCTCCGGATCGTCTTCTCGCCGCCAGCCGCCTCCAGTAGCTGGTCTCCGTCGCCGTCAACGGGAATTCTGCCCCGCTGTTGCCGCCGTAGCAAGTCCCCGCCAAACTAGGGTATGGACTTGATCTTTGTGCTATTCTCCAATCTGATTCCTAGCACATTGTGATCTTCATGTTTCTTGCCACGATTGAAACACTCCTATCCAGTCAAAACGCTCATAGATTAGGTTTGATTCGAAAATTCTAGGTTTAGGTCTCCGCCGAAACCATCTCGGACCCACCGAGTTGAAAAACTCGGTCCCACCGATTTGGCTTATGCCATTGCACAAGTGAGACTCGGTCTGACCGAGAATTACTTATCGGTGTGACCGATTTTGGAACTCAGTGAAACCCTAGCAGTCTCGGTGCCACCGAACTGTGACTCGGTCCTACCGAGTTCACTAGTTTAGGTTCCAAAACTGCTTCGGTATCACCGAGTTTGAAAATCGGTAGATCCGAGATGATTTTAGTGGGAAACTAAAACTAAGTTTTTGGATCATTCTTTTGCAAAAATCTCTGCATTTTGTGATGCTCATCCTTTCTACCTCATCTATAATCTGTTCACAGGGTCAGCAGTCAGTTTGCAGCATGTCTGATCAACGTGATAGCCAAAACATGTCAGAGCAGCAGGTGCACATGAGTGAGGGCACTAGTCCCTCAAGTTCTTCAGATGAGGGTAGCAGGAGCACCCCTAGCAACTTGCCAAAGGCTGCCACGAGACAGAGGAAGAAGAGGACTTCAGATTCCGAAGATGAGGAATATGTGGCAGAGGAAGAGGCCACTTCCAAGAGAGTTGAGCCAGCTCAAGGCATAAAGCCAGGGCTGAAAATCAAAAGGCCAGCAGGCAGGCAGCCCATGTCAAAGGCAAGAGCCTCAACTGAGAAGCCCACTCCCAAAGAGCCAATTGCTGCTGAGGGAAAGAAAAGAAAGGAAAGGGTCAAGAAGACCGTGGCCAGAGTACTAGGAAAGGCTTCCATCATGGAAGAGGAAGAGGAAGAAGAGGTAGCTGCACCAGCACCCAAGGCACCCAAGCTGATGGGTGATGCCATAAGATCAGGGGCTACTGCATCTAAGCCCAAAGCTGCCTCCAAGCCCAAGTCTGCACCCAAGAGGAATACAAGGAGCATTCCTACAGCTGAGAAGAACAAGGCCCCAGTGCCTGAGACTGTTGCTGAAGAAGAGGAAGAGAATGTCCTGAGAAAGCTAAAGCCCAAGATCCCAGACCACAACGATGCTCATCCTGTGGCTGAGGATATGAAGCTCAGGAGAGATTCAGGGCTGAGGAAGTGGAGAGAAGCAGATTCGTATGCTTCAAGGAGAAGGACTACCATGGACTATAGATTTCACACCAAGGAGCAGCAGGATTTTTATGAGACAGTGTTGCTAGATAAGAAGCCCATTGTCTGTGATATGCGATGGGTTGATTGGCAATATATCAAGGACAACGAAGAGCACTACCCTGGAGTATTTGACAGCTTTAGTGCTTGTGGAGTTGCTAACTTTGTTGGGTAGAAGCTCACAAAGTGGAACGAGGAGCTGATCATGCAATTTTACTCCACAACACATTTTTATCTAGATGGGAGGATCACATGGATGTCTGAGGGTACGAGGTACCAATCCACTGTTGAGGAATGGGCAAAGTTAATTAATGCCCCAGAGGAGCATGATGATGACATGGACATATATGCCAAGAAGAAGATGGACCACAACTCAATGTCCAATATGTACAAGGAGATCCCAAATGAAGCACTTGATACTTTCAAGTTTGGCTCAGTGCATTATCTTCTATCAGGTCTGCCTACGATCAATTGGATACTAAGGCACACCTTACTGCCCAAGTCTGGAGATCACAAGATGATCAGAGGCCATGCTATCAACTTACTACATGTGTTTGATGTGCCTCAGAAGTTCAAGGTGATGAGCCTCATAGTGGAAACTATCAAAAGGACTGCAGCAGATCAGAAGAGCAGTTGCGGATATGCCCCTCAGATTCAGGATCTCATCAACTCCAAGATGGGCACGGGCATATATTTATTGGACAAGGAACATTTGCCCATCCGTCCAGATTTTGAGGACAATGAAGTTGTCATGACTGAAAATGAACCGTCATCTGCCCAAGCATTTGCAAAGAAGGAGAAGGCAAGGAAGGAGAAAGCTGCCAAGATGCCAACTCAAGAGGAGGCATCCAAGTATTTCTTGAAGACTAAACAAGAGCAGCTTGGTTACTTGATTGCATCCACGCTGAGGATTGAGCAAAGTCTGGCCACCCTCACTCAGAATCAGCAGAGCCTAGAGAGAATCATGGAACAAAAGTTCTATGACTTGGAAGTCAAAGTAACGGAAGTTCAGTCTGCAGTGGAGTAGCTCCAGGAGGACATGCAGGAGAGGAGAGGCAGGACTACCACTCATGCCTTTGCCAGAGTGCCACGAGGCCGGAGGTCATGTGCCGTGCCAGTTGCTGACACAAGAGCCACCACCTCAGCACCAGCCACAGCCTCAGTTCCACCAGCTCCAGCATCTACTTCAGCTCCAACTCCAGCATCTACTTCAGCGTCTACCGAAGCCTTCGTCCTTGGAGTGATTCGGACTCCACCACCACCAGAAGATCAAGCCTGAGCATCGATCTAGTGCTATGCATTTTCTAGGAACTTTTTGGTAACTTGTTGCCAAAGGGGGAGAAGATGTATAGATCATAGGCTTCGAGAGAGAGAGTGTTGCTTTTCTCTCTTGCTTTATTTGGTGGTTTTTCAAACTTGTTTGCTGTTGAGTGCTTGAGATACTATGCTTGTGAGACATTGATGATCATGTGTTTGATCATAAGCTACACTTAATGCTTGATGAATGCTATTATCTTATCTATCTTATGTGATCATTCACTATTCTTGGTGATGAGTGCATGTATTTCATTCTTATCATTTTAAGCGCTCCACCAAGAAGTATGTGACATGGAAGAGTAACTCATGACTCTAACTCCTTGTGCATTTGCAGTCCAAAGCAAATTTTAAATATGCACAAATTTAGGGGGAGCTCTTACTTATCACATACTTCTCAAAGCGACGATATATTTCATGCTTATTATCATTTGTCGAAGATTTGATCTATATGTTGTCATCAATTACCAAAAAGGGGGAGATTGAAAGTGTAACTATCCCTAGGTGGTTTTGGTAATTCATAACAACATATAGCTCATTGAGCTAATGCTATTCCAAGATGATTATTTCAGGAAAGCTCAATGATTGGCATGGCATGGATGTGAAAGTGGAACCCTCAAAATGCTAAGGACAAAGGATTGTCTCAAGCTCAAAAGCTCAAGACTCTTCATTTTATATTTTAGTGATCCAAGATCACATTGAGTCCATAGGAAAAGCCAATACTATCAAGGAGGGATGAGGTGTTGCTTAATGAGCCTCTTGCTTCATGTGCTTAATGATATGCTCCAAAAACCCTCTACTACTTTCCCATATCCACATATGACCTAAACCCTAAGCCAAACTCGGTCCTACCGATTCTTCCTATCCGGCGCCACCGAGTTTCACTTGTCATTTGCCACTGCCAAACCCTAGCATTTCAGTTTTACAGATAGGGATCTCGATCTCACCGAGATGGGATTGCAAACTCTCTGTTTCCCTTGCGTAACTTTTCGGTCTCACCGAAAGAGCGAATCGGTCCCACCAAGATTGCAATGTAAACTCAGTGTTTCCCCTTTGTAACTTTTCGGTCTCACCGAGTTCCACTCGGTCTCACCAAAAGAGCAAATCGGTCCCACCAAGTTTGCCTGGCCAACTCTCTGGTTAGCTAATTACGAAATTCGGTCTCACCGTGTAATCAGTCTCACCGAGATTACGTTATGCCCAAACCCTAACCATATCGGTCCTACCGAGTTGCATGTAAGTCCCACAGAAAATCTCTAACGGTCACTAGGTTTACCTTTTCGGTCCGACCGAGTTTGTTGATTTGGTCCCCCCGAGATTGGAAAACTGTGTGTAACGGTTGGATTTTTTGTGGAGGCTATATATACCCCTCCACCTCCTCTTCATTCGGTGAGAGAGCCATCCGAACACATACACCATTCCAACTCATATGTTCTGAGAGAGAACCACCTACTCATGTGTTGAGACCAAGATATTCCATTCCTACCATATGAATCTTGATCTCTAGCCTTCCCAAGTTGCTTTCCACTCAAATCTTCTTTCCACTAAATCCAAATCCTATGAGAGAGAGTTGAGTGTTGGGGAGACTATCATTTGAAGCACAAGAGCAAGGAGTTCATTACCTACACACCATTTGTTACTTCTTGGAGAGTGGTGTCTCCTAGATTGGCTAGGTGTCACTTGGGAGCCTCCGACAAGATTGTGGAGTTGAACCAAGGAGTTTGTAAGGGCAAGGAGATCGCCTACTTCGTGAAGATCTACCGCTAGTGAGGCAAGTCCTGTGTGGGCGATGGCCATGGTGGGATAGACAAGGTTGCTTCTTCGTGGACCCTTTGTGGGTGGTTGCTTCTTCGTGGACCCTTCGTGGGTTGAGCCCTGTGTGGACTCGTGCAACCGTTACCCTTGGGTGGAGCCCTGTGTGGACTCGCGCAACCGTTACCCTTCGTGGGTTGAAGTCTCCATCAACATGAATGTAGGATAGCACCACCTATCCGAACCACGGGAAAAACATCCGTGTCTCCAATTGCGTTTGAATTCTCCAAACCCTTCCCTTTACATTCTTGCAAGTTGCATGCTTTACTTTCCGCTGCCTATATACTCTTTGCATGCTTGCTTGAATCATGTGATGATTGGTTGACTTGTCGTAAATTAGCTAAAATCTGCCAAGAACTAAAATTGGGAAAAGATTAAGTTTTTATTTGGTCAAGTAGTATAATCACCCCCCTCTAGACATACTTTCGATCCTACAAGTGGTATCAGAGCTTTGGTCTCCATTTGCTTTGATCTCCATAGCTTTTGGTGGTCATAGCCTTGGTTTCACAACCTAGGAGAGTATGGCGTCTAGCGAGGGAAATTATCACCATAGAGGTCCTTACTTTGATGGTACTAATTTTGCTAGTTGGAAGCATAAAATGAAAATGCATATTCTTGGACATAACCCCGCCGTTTGGGCTATTGTGTGTGTTGGTTTGCAAGGTGACTTCTTTGATGGGAGAGAACCAAACCGTGAAGCTACCGCGGATGAGTTGAGGATGTTGCAATACAATGCTCAAGCTTGTGATATTCTCTTCAATGGATTGTGCCCTGAAGAATTCAACAAAATCAGCCGTCTTGAGAATGCAAAGGAAATTTGGGACACTTTGATTGATATGCACGAAGGTACCGACTCCGTCAAGGAATCCAAGTTGGATGTGCTTCAAAGCCAACTTGACAAGTTCAAGATGAAGGATGGTGAAGGTGTCGCTGAAATGTACTCTAGGCTTGCTCTCATCCCTTTACATTCTTGCAAGTTGCATGCTTTACTTTCCGCTGCCTATATACTCTTTGCATGCTTGCTTGAATCATGTGATGATTGCTTGACTTGTCCTAAATTAGCTAAAATCTGCCAAGAACTAAAATTGGGAAAAGGTTAAGTTTTTATTTGGTCAAGTAGTCTAATCACCCCCCTCTAGACATACTTTCGATCCTACAGGTACATAGAGAGATGCATCTCATCTGGAAAAACTACTAAAGCGGAAGGCGAATATTGAGCCTTCATTCATGTTGAAGGTATTTGCAACTTTAGGCCAGTTCTTGTGGATGATTGACCGTCCATCCTTCGTCCTCTTTAGGAACACTTCAATATTGAACCGTGGGTGTTGTATGAAAACCTTCCTCGCCTACTGACCATAGAGGTGGTTTGAGAGGTAATCATCAGTGAAATGCTTTAGAAAGGCCTAAAACAAGGATGCGCATAAATATCTTCTCTATGTTGGAAATGGGGCAAGGGAATAAAAAAAGGCAAGGTATAATAGTTAGTACCATCTTGTAGTGAACTGATGTCTTCTTCATTGTGCAGACAAAGATCTTGTTGTTTTTTGTCGCTAATTTATTTATCCTAACAATCTTTCCGAGTTTCTTGATTTGGTTGATATTCATGGACAACTCATTTCCCCATATGCAAAATGGGTCGAATAGTGGGTCAAAACCTCTGACAGTAGGACCTACATGTGCAAGACCAAATTATTAAAAACCTAAATATTAGAATGGTTCCTAAAATTGCACAATAATGTGCTATTAGACAACGGACCATGCACGTGCTAACCTCGATTGTAAACCTCAGTGCTTCCCATTGTTTCCCTGCAACACATATAAGGTAGTCAGTCATCAGGTTAAGTAATGGTTCGCATGCTATTAGTAAAATATGTTGATGAAAAATAAGCACATTGCAGACATGGAAACCCCATTTATCCAAACCAAGCATGATTAAGAACTAGGAAATATAGAACTTGTATGTGTTTCTCATGTGTTAAGTGCAGCCAAATTCGATTTATTCCTCACATGCACAACAATACAAAATTGTACACATGACAATTGGACATCGCATTGCAGAATTGAACCAAGCAGTTACCTAAACACCACAACAAATGAACCAAACATTAACTGAGCACCACATTGCACAATATAACATACTCCTAATAGAAGATCAAACAGTTAACCAAACCAAGCATGCTTAACAACTTGGAAACATAGCAATTGTATTTGTTTCTCATGTATTTACTAAATCCAAATTCAATTTATTACTCACATGGTATACAATAATAGAATGCACCCACAACTATTAAACATCGCATTGCAGAATTGAACCAAACAATTAACTGAACACCACAACACAAATGAACCAATGTTAACTAAGCACCACATTGCACAATGTATAACCAAACCAAGCATGCTTGACGACTTGGAAATATAGCAATTGTATTCATTTCTCATGTATTTTGAAAAGATAAATTCGATTTATTTCTCACATGGAAGATAATACAAAATTGCAGCCTAAAGAATTGAAGATCACATTTGCAGAATTGAACCAAACAGTTAACTAAAGACGAGAACTAATTAACAAAACAGTTAATAAGTGAGCACCACACTTCATGACATATAAAACTTACACACTAGAGCAACAGATTGCATGGTAACATTAGATAGCACAATTCACTAGAATTTGTGAAGGAAAGGCAGGTGCAACACACACAATGGGTAAACTGAGCATGCTTAACCAGCATAGCTAGCAAATGGCAAGGTGCTCCTCCAAGATCTAGTGGTCAACATGAATGGCAGCCATCGTGACCTCATCCGGGCGTGCGGCTGCGATTTGCTTCTCCGCTGCCAAATGCTCCTTGAGACCCTGGTTATACTGCATGCACTATGGCTTAGGGCGGCGCTTATTTGGTAGAAGGGTCAGTGATTTGGGTGGAAGGTGTCGTGCTCACGCAGGAAGTCAGGGCATGTGGGATGTGGAAGGAGGAGGACAATGAGGGTCAGGTGTGGATTACCTGCCTGGGTAGACGAGGCCGGGCAGCGTGAAGGAGGGTCGCCGACGAGGAGGCGGCTCTGCAAGCAAGGAGTGAAGGTTTAAACTTGGAAAGCAAGGCGGAAACATGGGAAATGTGGATTTTGGCAAGGAGGGGGGGTGGAGAGGTAGATATTTCCACGGAAGCCTAAAATTTGGAATCGCTTCAGCAAAAAAACTGGCGCGCAAAGTGTCATTAAACATGGTCCCTTATTCAGAGCTGTGTACGATATGTGAACATCACAAACAATTCAGATAGCTTAACCCGAGTGTGATGAGTTTGAACATCAAAAATTTTGGTTCGAATTTCCATGGTTACAGTGGTCGTCCACGTCATTGCATAATTTGGGTACACAAAGGAGACTACATCACACCCACACTTCTTAATCGAGCAAGTTCAACAATTAAACGGAGCTAGCTGACCTAAAAATTACTCTAACAAATTAAAGACCAACGCTCTTAATTAAACAAAACAAGGAGTAATAAGACGGTTGGTGCTCATCGATCTCCGCTGCCACCTCCATGTCCAGCTCGCGCCCGACGGTCTCCTGGGGAAGGGGCTGCATGGCATCCATCGCACCATACTCGGAAAGCATCTCGCCATCCGCATCTGCCATCTCTTTGGAAATGGCTGCCACGAGCTGGGCATGGGTGGCTGCGATATGGGCTTGGATGGGCTCCGTTATTGCAAGGTATGCGGTGGAGGAATAGGCGACTGCTCAAACGCTCTCGGTGATTGCCAGCACTTCGGCCGTGGGTTGCCGACCGTTGTTGGAGAAGCTTCGTTCGATTTGTGCGGTGATCGACGCGAGCTGGGCGTGGGCGGCCTCAATCAGGGCTAAGGCTGCCGCTGCGGCACGGACAGCTAATGTGCTGCTCTCGCCAGTTGCTATCCCCCAGGAAGATGTTGCTGCAGCCACCTGAGAAGCAACAATGGCCGTTTGGGTTTCCTTGGCCACCTGGTCGCAAATTGCGGCCGCGCTCATGCACCTTGTTAGCACGCACATGGCGGCTGCGGCGCGCTCTTGCCGGAGTGGGCCACCGAAGTTTCCCTCACGAAGTGGTTCCACATGCCCATCTTTCACAGGCGACGATTGAACAGTTTAATGATATTTGGGGAGCGATCTAGTGTGCTTGATACGCCAGCTATGGACTATAGCCGACACACCTTCTCGCGTAAGCCATAGTCGCACTATACACTAACGGTGCTATAGGATATTTTGTGCTGCATCTCACATGGTTCGTGATAATAACTGTGTGCGATCTACTTGATTTTTCATCTTGATTTGAATTACATAATGGGGCCACAACGGCAATGGACGGTGTTGAATTGCTAGACCTTTTATCTGCAGTGAACATGCAACTATACGTGTGTCGTATAAGAATTGGAATTATTCAGGGTTCGTTTGAACATTTTATACATTAAATTGGTTTTCTAGCCATTTCAGGTGCACAATTCAAAATTAAATTACATGCACATGCTCCTGTGCACTAACAAGGGTTGTAAAATCACATATGTGTCCATGGGTTTATGCTTATGTCCGATGTAAGAAATGGGGATGAAATTCGAACACCACGACACTATGGCTCTCCAGCAAACGTCGTCGTACTTGTTTTTGTAATTCTAGTTAATCCAAAATTCATCTAAAATTCATGAAACTTGGCATGCTATCATGGAGCGACATCAACATGCCGTGGTAAATATTTTGTCCCATTTGGGGCAGGTTTGGGTATATGCTTGTCACAAACAAGAGATTCTCACAACAAGCCTGATGATTTCAATAGGGAACGTTTCACCTTTCTGGACAAAATGATATCCATTGCTTCTTCTCGATTTCAAAAATTTTCCTAGTGTCAACATAGAACAACAGGAGTTTTGTGTTAATTTTGGGGAATTTTCGGGATTCGTTTGGACATTTTTATGCATTAATTGAGTTTTCAATGCATTTATGTGCATAATTCAAATTTGAACTACATGCACATCCTCTAATGAATATAAATTGGTTGAAAATTCAAATATGTGTTCTGGTTGCATGCTTAGGTCCCATGCAATGGGAATGAATGTCAAGCACCCTGCCACTGTCACTCTGTCACGCCCAATATGTGACTCTATCCTAAAGGAACTCAAAGGTCCCACCAAGGATAGAACCGCATATTGACACACTTTTGTAAGGTGGATATCATTACATCATACCATTACATAATAGTTGGGGATACATAAAAAGGCATACAATGCCACATGAAAACATCAAACATCATAAATGAGCACAACATCCGACTACGGATGAAACACAAACAGAAACTCAAACGGCATCGACCCTGCTAACCCAGGCTAACGAGGACTCAGCAATCCCATTACCATGGGTATCAAGACTATCAAAGCTTAATGGGCAAGGAAGAGGGAAGTGGTGAGGTTGCAACAAGCGACTAACTATTGTACGGAGGCTAACTTACGATTACAAGAGTAATAAGAGAAACTATGCAAAAGGTCGCAAACTAGAAATGATCAAGAAGTGATCTTGAACTACTTACGTTCAAACATAACCCAACCGTGTTCTCCTCTCGAACTTCCCCGAAAAGAGATGTCGGTGTACTAGAGCAGGGGTACCCTAGTACCCCGAACTTGTGCACGGGCAGTCGCAGCATCCCGCGGCAAGGCTTGCCGGGTGACCGCCAAGACCCTCCGTGGTTCCCTTCGAGACCATTCAAGAACAAAGTACTCAAACCAAGGCCCCGGCAAGAGGAGCTTGCCGGGAAGGCCAACCAAGGCCCCAACAAGAGGAGCTTGCCGGGAAGGCCAACCCAGGCCCCGGCAAGAGGATCTTGCCGGGAAGAGACAAGACCCCGGCAAGAGGAGCTTGCCGGGAAGGCCACTCAAGGCATACCAAGAAAGCTTGCCGCGACGCGCCCTGCGTCCCGGCAAGGCCCGGTGAGCAACAAGCTCCCAAACACGACAAGACGACGACCACGGCAAGGAGCTTGCCGCGGGAAACCCCCACTTCGTGCCTGCGCTCCAGCACACCTGCTAACGTGTCGCTCTAAGACTCTCCCAAGCACACGTGGCAGGAGGCCGCGCAGCTAGGGGTACACGGTGGCAAGCGGAGATGAAGAGGAGGCCATCGTGGCGAACGGTGGCGCTCCTAACGGTCACTTTTTGCACGGTTTAGGCAACTCAGGCAGGCATTCAATGACCTTGTCCCCTGCCGTCAAAGTTAGGTAGGGTGCACTATGTCCACAGTAGCGGTAGCTGCACCTACCGCATCCTTTTCCATTTTTACCCTTCTAGTCTACGTTGCCACCTGTCGGTGGCCCCTTGAAAGTATAAAAGGAGGCCCAAGCGCAACGTAGAAGGGGTTCGGCTCATTCGAAACATCAGGAACACTCTCACGCTCGGTCTGGCAGCGTCCATCGCTCCTGAGCAAGAATTCAATACACCCAAACAAGCAGCAGTAGGGTTTTACGCATCCGTGCGGCCCGAAGCTGGGTAAAAACTGCTCGCGTGTACCGCCTCGATCCACTCTTTGTGCGGCCTCCGCCCCCCTCCGAACCGAAAGGGGCCCGGTCCCCATAGGTGTTGGTGGATCAGCTTCCCCGACATCTTTGGCGCGCCAGGTAGGGGGCGTCGAGATTGTGTGAACCTGATCCGGTGTCCACACGAGCTAGATCTTCATCTTCTTCATCGACATGCCACCGAAGAAGAAGACTTCGGCGGCAGTCGTTCCGTCCTCGTCAAGGCTCAGCTGTTCTTCATTGTCATGGCTCTTAAGAAGCAGGCGACCAAAAGAACAACGCCAGTGCGGCAACAGAAAAGCTAAGTCATGCGAAACTTTAGATATTTCCTTTCTATATAAGGTTATCCGCCTCGGAGATCTTGTTCTTTGTATGGAAAACCTATGCGCGGAGGAACCAACTCGTAGCTAGTTGCGCCCTTACTTTGTTTCGAGTCTGCTCAACAACTTAAGTGAGCTGCGACTAGTTGTGACAAGGTTGCTTGTCGGTAGCGACCCCGCCAGCAGGCTGCTGAAGTTCCGCACTCGGCGCTCGCGGCAAGGGTGCCTGCGCCGACAAGTTCCCTAAAAGCGTAGGGTGGACGTACAAAGAGAGGTTGAACAGGAAGATACCATGCACTATTTATTTGAGATTTCTGCATAGACCTGTATGCCAAGGAACCTTCTCGGGGCTAGTTGCGCTCCATGTTGCCTCGAGTCCGCTCGGCAACTTGTGCGGTTGTGCTAGAGCCAAGAAGGTAAACCTTTCCGGGAGGCGACGTTCCCGAATAGCCGCTAAGGGCCCGTTCCCTCAAGCGCTGCTGGCTGGATCGTACGCACCGGAAAGCATTCCAGCAGGCATAGGGAATATGTAGCAGAAGTCAAAATTTGCAAGTGAGTTAAGTGCACTTCAGATGCTAATCACTTGTCATGTTTAAATGCAGTTATGGCCTGGGGGCTGGCAACGCCCTTAAGACCAATCTTCTTGGTGTCAAGAACGACGAAGTTCTTCGCCATAAGCCTTCTCGGCAACAAACTTGCCGGAAGCCGGCATCGAGAACGTCAAAGTTCTCTGCTGAAGATAAAAGCCTTCTCGGCAACAAGCTTGCCGGAAGCCGGCATCGAGTACGTCAAAGTTCTCTGCTGAAGATAAAAGCCTTCTCGGCAACAAGCTTGCCGGAAACCGGCATTGAGAACGTCAAAGTTCTCTGCTGAAGATAAAAGCCTTCTCGGCAACAAGCTTGCCAGAAGCCGGCATTGAGAACATCAAAGTTCTCTGCTGAAGATAAAAGCCTTCTCGTCAACAAGCTTGCCGGAAGCCGGCATTGAGAACGTCGAAGTTCTCTGCTGTAGATAAAAGCCTTCTCGGCAACAAGCTTGCCGGAAGCCGGCATCGAGAACGTCAAAGTTCTAGGCTGAAGATAAAAGACTGGCAAGAAAGTTTCTCCTTGCCGGGAAGCAGACGACAGAAAAGCTAAGTTGCTAAAGCTTGAGCAATCAGTTTTTTAAGTTTTTGAGTTATTTTCCTTGAACGACCGTACTTTGTATGGAAAACCTGTGCGCGGAGGAACCAACTCGTAGCTAGTTGCGCCTTTACTTTGTTTCGAGTCCGCTCAACAACTTAAGTGAGCTGCTAGCGCCCTTACTTTGCTTCGAGTCCGCTCAGCAACTTAAGTGAGCCGCTAGCGCCCTTACTTTGTTTCGAGTCCACTCAACAACTTAAGTGAGCTGCTAGCGCCCTTACTTTGCTTCGAGTCCGCTCAACAACTTAAGTGAGCTGCAACTAGTTGCGACAAGGTTGCTTGTCGGTAGCGACCCCGCCAGCAGGCTGCTGAAGTTCCGCACTCGGCGCTCGCAGCAAGGGTGCCTGCACCGGCAAGTTTCCCTAGAAAGCGTAGGGCAGAACCATACAAAGCCAAGAGTCGAGTAAAGGAAGTAACATAGCAATTTTTTGCCTAAGATAGAGTTATATTACAAAAATAACTTGTCGCGCCTCTAATAAAGTGTTCCCATGACATGACTGGCAGCGACAAGAAAAGAGGAAAACGGACGGCCTAATCTACGCGACCGCCATCAACCCTTTTGACCTCGTTCACCCTGTCCACAATGGGTGCGACGAGGGCCTTAAGTGCGTCAAGATCAGCGTCCGCCGGCAGCCTCTTGAGGGCTTTGGTGAGGTTGAGGCCCGGATTGCGGAAGGCCACCTTCACCAGCACCTTCTCCAGAACTCCGGCACAAATCGAGCATGACTCGTCGGCCAACTGCTTTGGGATCCGTTCCCGGAGTTGCTGGAGCGCCGCCGCCACGCCTTTGAAGAACAGAGTGAGCTTGGCGCTGGGTTAGAGTTCCTCGTCGGAAGAGTACCCGAAGCCTTCCACCCCGGGGTTATAGCATGCATGTTAGAGGTCTGAGTATCCGTCCTTTTGCTTCTCTTTCGTTCGCAGGGCTCGCATATCCTGGCCAGACTGCTTGAGGACGAAAAGGAGAAGAAGGGCGCGCCGGCACCTAGGCCCCGGCAAGCCAGTATCGCTGGGGGCTGCGAGTGCCAAGAATCGTCCACGGCAAACCAGAGTTGCCGGGGGCTGCAATATCAGCTAAGTCTTTCATCCCTCATCATGCATCCTCTTATGGACTGGGGAACGCGAAACCACGTTTCTTCCCGAAAACTGTCGTGCTCCCTCAACTCTAGGCCCTGGGGCTCGTTCCCGGGGCCATGTTTGGTCGTAGTCACGGCAGCAAAGGGATGAAACGAGGAGACCGCACCCACCTCGTTCCCGCCTCCGTCAAAGGCATGAGAAAGGTCGAGCGACGTGGGAAGGCGGCAGGGCCTGTTGCCGGGAGATGAAATGTCTGTCCGAGGGACACCAAGGATTTGCTCCTTGGCATGGGTTCAACTCGCGAGACAAATAACCCGGCAAGCATCCCTTTTTCATTAAAAAACATCCCACTCAGGTAAAGTCCATAGAGGATGAAAAACATGAAAGAGAGGATTACAAGTTTTAGATACAGCTAAGGCCCGAAGGCTTACAAATTAAAAAGATAAGATGCCCGTAATCCTTTCCTGTCCCTCTCTTCAGGAGGCAGGTCAAGGAGGCGAAAAGGGCAAAAGGAGCGAGGTGGGGGCTCGGCCGCCCTGCTCAGCGAATCAAGGCACGGGAAGAGCAGGGAGTCGGGGCCAACCCGCTGCCTCTGCTCGCGACGGCCCAGTTTCCCACTTCCACCGTCCGCGACCCCAAGCGCATGGGAGCCGCGTGGCGGGGATGCAGAACCAAGGCGACGGATGAGGCGGCCTTGCTCCGCCTCGTGATCGCGGGGAATGGACGTCCCAAAAACCGCGCACCGGCCCCTTCCAGTAAATGCACCACGCCCCCACGCCTACCTCCGTTTAGGGAGGAGGGCGTGAACCGTCCCCATCATCGTGGCCTGACGCATGCTCGAGGGGCTTAGCCCCGCGCACGCCGCCCGCGTCACCCACGATGCCGCGTTTGACGCGTGCCGTTCTGGGCGTGCGCGGTGGGAGCGGAGAGATATGCGGCGTGACCTAGGCCGCGCGTGCCCGTGCACTGTTTTGGGCCTGGCCCAACAGCGGTCGGCACCGTGTCTGGCCCAGGCCCGGGGGCTCCTGTCGGTGTACTAGAGTAGGGGTACCCTAGTACCCCGAACTTGTGCACGGGCAGTCGCAGCATCCCGCGGCAAGGCTTGCCGGGTGACCGCCAAGACCCTCCGTGGTTCCCTTGGAGACCATTCAAGAACAAAGTACTCAAACCAAGGCCCCGGCAAGAGGAGCTTGCCGGGAAGGCCAACCCAGGCCCCTGCAAGAGGATCTTGCCGGGAAGAGACAAGACCCCGGCAAGAGGAGCTTGCCGGGAAGGCCACTCAAGGCATACCAAGAAAGCTTGCCGCGACGCGCCCTGCGTCCCGGCAAGGCCCGGTGAGCAACAAGCTCCCAAACACGACAAGACGACGACCGCGACAAGGAGCTTGCTGCGGGAAGCCCCCACTTCGTGCCCGTGCTCCAGCACACCTGCTAACGTGTCGCTCTAAGACTCTCCCAAGCACACGTGGCAGGAGGCCGCGCAGCTAGGGGTACGCGGTGGCAAGCGGAGATGAAGAGGAGGCCATCGTGGCGAACGGTGGCGCTCCTAACGGTCACTTTTTTGCACTGTTTAGGCAACTCAGACGGGCATTCAATGACCTTGTCCCCTACCGTCAGAGTTAGGTAGGGTGCACTGTGTCCACAGTAGCGGTAGCTGCACCTACCGCATCCTTTTCCATTTTTACCCTTCTAGTCTACGTTGCCACCTGTCGGTGACCCCTTGAAAGTATAAAAGGAGGCCCAAGCGCAACGTACAAGGGGTTCGGCTCATTTGAAACATCAGGAACACTCTCACGCTCGGTCTGGCAGTGTCCATCGCTCCTGAGCAAGAATTCAATACACCCAAACAAGCAGCAGTAGGGTTTTACGCATCCGTGCGGCCCGAAGCTGGGTAAAAACTGCTCGCGTGTACCGCCTCGATCCGCTCTTTGTGCGGCCTCCGCCCCCCTCCGAACCGAAAGGGGCCCAGTCCCCATAGGTGTTGGTGGATCAGCTTCCCCGACAAGAGACAGTCGCGGTTTTGCACGCGGTTGGTTTATTTTAATTGAGTTTACTTCAAGTCCTCTACAACTGGATATTAACAAATTCCCATCTGCCACATAACCGCGGGCATGACTCTCAAAATTTTGAACCCTGCAGGGGTGTCCCAACTTAGCCCATGACAAGCTCATGATCCGCGGAGACAATCCTACATCACGGGACCCTCCGCTCAGACACGGAATCCCGATGCACAAGACATTTTGACAATGGTAAAACTAATCCAGCAAGACCTCTCACCATGCCGACACCCTAATAGTAGCCGCACATATCTCGTCTCAGGCCACATCCGGATGGGTCAAGCTACGGGTAAAACCAAATACCTCGGGTTTCCCCATGGCAGCCCCGCAGGCTACCCGTTTGGGACCAACACCATCAGCGCTGGTCCCCTTGCTATGTAGAAAGAATCCTCGGGTTCATGACACCCTACGCCAATTAATTATTTAGTTCAGTATTATTATGGCAAATGTTAAAACCAATGTTGGGCCTTGCTGGAAGAGTTTTATTCAAAGCGAACTGTCAAGAGGGGCCCATAAACCCTCATCGTGTTAGGGACGCAAAATCAAGGAACATAACACCGGTATGACGGAAACTAGGGCGACAAGAGTGGAACAAAACACCAGGCAAAAGACCGAGCCTTCCACCCTTTACCAAGTATATATGTGAATTAATTAAATAATAGATGTTGTGATATCCCATGATATCCATGTCCCTACATGGAACAACCTGCAACTAGCAACGCTATAAGAGGGGTTGAGCAAAGCGGTAACATAGCCAAACAACGGTTTGCTAGGAAGGGTGAAAAGGTTAGAGGCTACCATGGGAATTTGGGAAGCTTGATAAACAAGTGGTAGGTAGCGCGACATAGCGATAGCACTGAGACAACTAGCATAGCAAAGATAGTAGTGAGATCCAAGGTGACAGTCATCTTTCCTGAAATCCTGCTAGGAAGGAGAATGAGTCCATGAAGAAGATGATCCCACGTAGTCGAACGAATCCTCACAATCACAACGAAACATGAACTAACGAGAAGCAGCACAACCGGAAAGAAGCAACCAACATGGTAAATACACAACACATAAACATGACATAATGCTCAACCAAGTATGATGCAAGACAAGGCTACATTATGCTACTCATGGCAAGAGATGATGCATACAACAACAACACATCAAAGCAAGTTTAAATGAGGCCAGAATCAACATACAACAATTCCGGAAACTCCCCATATGCAAATTACTAAGTTGGTCCAGATCTGAACAACACATTAAGTTGAAGTTGTTAACCAGCAAGTTAAAGTGCACCAAGATGATCTACACGGTTTTCTAGTCAAGTTTCATATAAGGTTCATTTAATTCGGAGCTACAGCCTAGAAGCTATGAGCGAAAAAAGTTAACCATAGCATTGATGCAATTGCAAGAAAAACACAATCACAAACACTCCAAAACAAGGATGCAACAAGGTAACATTGAACTACATGCAAAACGAGGCAGGTTTCATGTAGAGCATGCTCAAAATGGAGCAATTGTTCAACATATACACTTAATACAAGTTTTGAAACACAATCTGCCCAAAACAGCAACTAAGCAGTTTGCAATCAAGGAAACAACATGCTACAAGAAACATATGGGCTTAAACATGACATGGACCTCAAGTATAGATAACATGCTTCAAATATCATGAAGTTTCAGGTTCATAGGCATCAAGATTAATCCAAGATCATCAATGCAAAAAGCAACTTGATAACACATATTATGAGAGTGAAAACCGAGCATATGCATGAGCAGAGTTTATACGATGGCATGTTGGAGGCAAGAAGTAATTAAGCTACTATGCAAGAACATGGCAAGCAAGAGCATGGCATGCTAGTACATATCATGGAGCTCAAAACACACAACATGGCATAACCATATGAATAGCAGGGTCATGGGAATCATGAAGACAAGATGCAAACATGATATAAGTTGATTCTCAGAGGAAATCTGGGAATGCAAAACAATAACATTATGATGCTGACTTTGAAGGCACATAACAACAAGCATAGCAAGTTTAGAAATTATACAGAAGACATGGGCATGTAGAAGGCATGATATACTTCAACTTAGTCCATGGGCACAAGTTCATATGATGCATGGAGTAATTACTATGATTCTTGCAAAATGGAACGTATTGTGAACAGGATGACAAATTTAGCATGATGGCAACTTGAGAGCAAGAAATAGACAAACTACAGCAAGTTATATGGCAACCAAGGGCATGGCATAGAAGTACACATAACAAAGATCAAATAACGTCAAGGCATCATAAACATGTTGCTCACGGACTAGTGGGAACCATCAAGACAAGTTTGAATGTTGTAACAGTTTTAGCAAGTGTAAAACAACACATCACCATAGCATGCTTGCAAGCTTGGAACAGAGGTCAAATGAAGTCCCAAATTATCAAACTTGGCATGTTGGCAAAGTACTCATAGCATACTTCAATTCATATAATTGGAGCATCTCCAAAATAGGCATAGATTAATAAATAACAAGCTCACAACATGGCATCAAGAAGTTAACAGAAAATTGGAACATCATTTAGGCATGTTCATGGCAATGAAAACATATTCTATAGGACATATATGAGGCATCAAATGGCATGGCATGATAGAGCAATAATGTGTGCATCAAAACATGTCAACAAGGCATCTCCAGATTATGTATGGAATTGATGGTAGCAGCAAGTTAACATGGCAACATATTGTAACTGTTACAGACTTGACAAAAATCACTAAGTCTCAGAAAATGGAAAACATCAAGTAGCACACTTTGCAAGCTTGTGCTAGTCACCACAGGGCACATAAAAATGCATGGATTGCACCACTGTAAAGATGGCATGAATATGCTCCTAAAATACGTTGACATGGTGCTCAAAAGATAAATACACAAAATGCTATGAAAAAGACAAATCATCAAGTTATAGAAGTTTTCAGCAGTTTACAACATTTAGCACTTTTGCAATGATGATTAAGGCATCAATATGAACTCAAACAAGCATGCAACAACAACCGTCATGTAGAGCATCACTAGATGAACAATTGCATATCAAGATCATCACCATAGGAACAATATGCACAAGGTTATGGCCTATACAAAATTCCTATATGATGCTGGAATCTGAGGACTTGGCCGTTTTCAGAAAAAATAGGATGAGCAGGAATAGTTAAAATGAGGCACGCGCTGGATTTACTGGGCTGGTGCTCACCTTGTGGCCCGTGTGCCGGCTCGGGGCTGAGGATGGAAAACTGGAGCGGTGGGTAATGCGGTTCGGGGCGGTACGGCGAAAACCGGACGCGCTGGAAGAACTGGCCGAACCGGGCAAACCGCGCCAGTTCTTGGTGGTGGTTGGTGACGGGCCGACCGAGGGCGCTGACGGGCAGGGCGACGACGGCGGAGCAACACAGGGCATCGACGGCGAGGGGGTCAACGGAGGCGGGAGATCCGGTGTGGGGCCGACCGGATCAAGGGCGCACCGGGCGGATCCGGCGACCAGGCAGGGCGACGGAGCGAGGAAGGGCTCGGACGGGTGGAGAGGTGGCCAGCGGGGCGCTCCGGCGAGGCCGGTCAAAGACGGCGGCGAGGAGGAGGCGGAGTCGGCGAGGACGAGCGAGAGGCGGGGTCGGGCGACGCGAGGAGGAAGGCGACGGGGTTACGGTGAGGCAGCGGTTCCTGGGGCGGCATAGGAGGTCGCCAATGACGGTGGCCCGGTGGTGATGCGGGGCGAGGCGGCGACGGTCAGAGCGGAGCGGGTGGCGCGAGGAGCTAGGCATGGTCGGGCTTCGATGAGCTCAGGCGGGACGCGCGCGGGCTCGGGCGGGCCGCGGCGATGTGGGGCGCTAGGGGCACGTGGCGGCACGCGAGTGGTTGCGGGCGGCGGCGGAGGTGACATGTCGCCTAGGGATTGGCCAGGCGACGTGGCGGGCGGTGGTGGACACGTCCGGCGTGGAGGGGGATTTTATCTATGGTTTGCCCGAAATTTTAGGGAGGGGACTGATTTATAGGTAGAGGGAGCTAGAAGAGGGCTATGGAGGTGCGGTTTTCGCCAACACAATCATGATCCAACAACGCAAACAAATGACATGGCAACGATGCCGAATGACTGAAAGACACCTGGCGCATCGGACTCAGGGCTTTACACACTCGGCCCCGAACATTGAGATACCAAGTTTTTAATTTCTAGTAAATCCAAAACTCGTTTGAAATTCATGAAACTTGGCATGCTATTATGGAGCGGCATCAACATGTCGTGGTAAATTTTTTGTCCCATTTGGGGCATGTTTGGGCATATGCTTCTCACAAACATTAGCTTCTCACAACAAGCATGATGGTTTCAGTAGGGAACGTCCCACCTTTGGGGACAAAACAATATCCATTGCCTCTTATTGCTTTGAAAATTTTCCTCGTGTCAACATAGGAAAACAGGAGTGTTGTGTCAATTTTTGTGATTTTTCGGGGTTCGTTCGGACATTTTTATGCATTAACTGAGTTTTCAATGCATTTATGTGCATAATTCAAATTTGAACTACATACACATGCTCCAGTGCGTATAAATTGGTTGAAAAATCAAATATGTGTCCTTTGGTGCATGCTTAGGGCCCATGCAAGAAATGGGGATAAATTTCAAACACCAGGGCACTGTTGATTGCCGGCAAAATGTTGAGATACTTTATTTTTAAATTCTAGTAAATCCAAAACTCGTCTGAAATTCATGAAACTTGGCATGCTAGCATGGAGCGGCACCAACATGCCGTGGTAAAAGTTTTTTCCCATTTGGGGCAGGTTTGGGTATATGCTTCTCACAAACCAGAGCTTCTCACAACAAGCATGATGGTTTCGGTAGGGAACGTCCCTCCTTTGTGGACGAAACGATATCCGTTGCCTCTTATTGCTTTCAAAAACTTTCCCGTGTCAACATAGAACGACAAGAGTGTTTTGTCAAATTTTTTGACTTTTCGGGGTTCATTTGGACATTTTATGCATAAACTGAGTTTTCAATGCATTTATGTGCATAATTCAAATTTGAACTACATGCTCATGCTCGAGTGCATATAAATTGGTTGAAAAATCAAACTTGTGTTCTTGCTTGCATTCTTAGGTCCCATGCAAGAAATGGGAATGAATTTCAAACACCAGGGCACCGTTGATTGCCGACAAAATGCTTAGATATTTATTTTTAAATTCTAGTAAATCCAAAAATCATCTAAAATTCATGAAGCTTGGCATGCTACCATGGAATGGCACCCGACATGCTGTGGTATTTTTCGTGTCCATTTTGAGAGAAGGCCCGCTCGAATGATGACATCCAATAAAGGCATTTTGAAAAAATAGCTGCCACTTTAATATCTCAAACATTTGTATAATTCAAACCATGTGCTTTCTGTTAACCATTCATGTGACGCCATCTGTCTTGGTTTTAATGCTGTAGGAGGTGTCGTGCGGACAGGTTCTTGACCTTGACTGAACGGGAGGTGTGCGAGCGCAATCCGGTGCGCAGGCTGACCAAGAGGCGTGCAAGCTGTCCTCAAATGCGTAGGCTCACTGGGAAGCATGCAAGCTGTACGTTGCGCAGGCTCACTGGGAAGCGAGCCCTTTGACTTCCATGGCCGCCGGCCTTCCTCTCCGTGCGTGCGCCCCCTCAATGGCATAGGACGCCGCCGTCGAATGCTACCTCTCAGCGCCGCCAGCTGCCGTCCTCCCACGCCCGCCCGTCGATCCCGGGAGGACATGATGTTTGATTTACAAGTGAAGAACATTCTGTGCTACATTGAAGACTTCAACAATGGCGTCCTGGAGGACGACAATTACAATGACGGCGCGACACGTCGCCTCCGCCGCCACTGGAAATAGTTTTTTTCTTGGGTTTATTACTGTATCTCGATCATATGAATATAAATTCGCAGTATGACTGAATGAAAGATATGGTTTGAGCGAACTTGCATTTTTCTCTCTTAATGTACAGACTTATCAAATGATTTTCTTTTGAAAAAAATGTCAATGGTTTTTAAATATAAAACATTCATCGCAAACGTTTTAGTTAGAACACCCGTAAGCAAACCGGAAGCTTCCCCAGGAAGCCAAGGGGAAATGTGATGTAACATCCCAAATTTTCAATTTGGAATGTTATACATTAGGTCATCTTTGCATAGCATATTTTATTGCATTTTGGCTTGATCCTAGAAATGCTACTCAACTCAAGGACCTACGGAGCGAGTTGGGAATTTCGTTATTTTCATATTTGAGTTTTTCTCGAATTTTGAAAAGAGGATCGTTTGATTTTAATTATTTTCTCTTCAAATATTTATTTTATAAAAATAAAAGAGAGAGGATAAAATGACTTCCTCCAAATAAAGAAATATTGGATATTTAATATTAAAATCAAATAAGAGTTTTATTCGAATTTTTATGGCTATTTTATTTGAATTAGGAAAAATATGCGTTTTTCAAAATTGTATTAGAGTCCCAAATAAATGTTCACCTTGTCCGGTTGATTTTTAGAGGATGGGGAAAATTTAATTTAGGATTTTTGGAGTCTGTTTAGTATTTCTTTTATTCGTTTTTCTGTGTGGAATAATTTTTTTAAAGTCAACTGACCTTGGGCCGTATCCGCCCGGGGGGGGAGGGAGCTTTATGAGCTGCAGAGCTGAGGCCGCAGCCCACCAAGCCGCCCCAGCCTGCCTCGCGCCGCCTCGGGCCGCCGCCCTGGCCTAGCGCCACCGCCGCCAGGAGCCGCCACCGCCCGACCCCGCCGGAGGTAACCACCACCGCCGCCACGGTTTTCGTTAGAAAACCGTTGGGTTTTTTCGAAACCCAAGATCTGTTTTTTTATCTGGTTCGGTTTTTTTCTGGTTTAGTTATATTGTGGACATTCGTTTGTACGTTCGTTTTAACGAACGGTTTTTGCCCATTAGCGGCATATAGCGAATGTTCGTTCGTTAGTCTGTTCGTCAGTTTTTCTTTTTCTCGGATTTTTCGCGAGTACTTTCGATCGCGATTTTTGATCCAATTTTTGTTTTAGTATAACTTTTCGCTCGTTTATCGGAACCAGGCGATTCAAGCGTCTAGAGTTTCGCCTCGAAGCCCTCTTTCTGTTTAATCAACTTAAAAAAATTACTACTGTAAAATTTGACTTTAGTCTAGATTAGTAAACAAAGCTTGTTTCTTTCACAGTTTGAGTTTCGTTGCTTCGTTCGATTTGATTCTTTTTGCAAACCGGAGTTCTTAAGTTGAAGTTTCTGGTAGATCTTCTTATTTGAGTTTACTCGTGCTTCTTTGCTTGATTGCTTATTGTATGCTTGTTTCATTGTGATAGAGTACCCGTAGTGCGAAGCGTGCTACTATGAGTCTCTAGGTTTCACGGATCATGAGCAAGGCAAGTAACACTTTGATCATACCTCTTTACTACCTAGTTTTATTGCATTAGATCAATCCTCAAACACTTGCATGTTTAGGATCTGAATAAATTGTGGCTTGGGAAGTAGATGAGGTAGAGCCTATTCACCTGTTTGTTATCAAACCCTGGGAGTTACTTCTACGTTGCTTATATTGCTATGATATGCTCGTAGACATGGTTTGGGTTTGAGTGTATTCATGACAGATGTGAGTTGTTAATTAATGGTTAACTTAAGGTGGCAACTTTAATACACATCTGGGTGGATTGAGGCACCTGGGGAATTCAGTGATTGCCTGTATTTTTTGAAATCCCAGGCTCAAAGGGATCATAAGATTATTCATACTAGAAACTTCTGTCTGCAGCCACATGCCATTATGGGCTCTGGCATAGTTGAGTAAGTTGTGGGAAACCTTTCCATGATGGGCTACCAGATGTAGGGGATTGTAGGTGTACAAGCCTATCTATCGGTTAAGGGGATCTCTTCAGAAAGACTGTGTCTCGGTCATCCGTTTCTCAAACATTATGTAGTGCGAGAAATCCAACGGAGGAGATCGAGTCTTGTGGGGAAAAGTGCACAAACCTCTGTAGAGTGTACAAACTAATCATGATTAGCCATGTCCCTGGTTATGGACATCTTGAGTATCTAGTTCTTAGATTATCATGTGGATCTCATCAGTTTTAATACGAATATGGTTGGGATTTTTAATTACTTTTAATTGGGATTGAGATGGGGTTTACCATTCTGAATGTTTTCAACCAACTTTGTAGTTAAATAAAATATATTCCTTTGCAGTAGGAAAAAAATGGCTTTTCGCAAACCATATTAACCATACAGCCTCCACTAGCCATATATGCTTGTAGTGATAGCTTTATTCTGTGGATTACTCTCTTGTGTTACATTGCTAGCATATTCCATGTGCTGACCCATTTCGGGCTGCAACGTATCATGTTGCAGACTTTTCAGATGACGAGTAAGGAGCCTTAGGTCGTGGTCTTAAACTCAGTGATGTCGTTCGAGTTGATCGACTCACTTTATCTTCCAAGCCTTCCGCAGTTATCATACAAGATGGCCTTAAGCCATATTTATTGTAATAAATTATCTTTTGAGACATTCGATGTAATAAGTGTGTGATTGCTACACTGTTATAAATCCTCAAGTATTGTGCGTGTCAGCATTACCGATCCAGGGATGACACTGATGCACAAAGATCAGACTATTTGAGGTCTGGTCGCTACAAGATGGTATCAGAGCACACGCTGACTGTAGGACACGACCACTAAGCTAAAGCCCTAGATCACTACTCTCTTCTCATTTCTGACTCCTCTCCATTTTCTACACTTTAGGATGGCGGACGCAAGGAACAAGTTTGCACACGGATGAAGAAACACCCTTTGGATGACACTTGAAGGAAGTCACTAGGTACCTGAAAATCGGAATACCAAGCTTCACCGGGACTTACAATGCCACTGTACCAGAAGAGGAGCACTGGTTGATTCAAGTTCAAGTTCCAGGAACGACCTTTATGCCAGTCACTAAGCCCATCGAGTTTTCCTTTGATGCACCAACCTAGAGTCTAGGAAAGAGTATGGAAGCCCACATCACCATGGGATGCATTGGAGAAGTTTACCACAAGGATCTCAAGGATACTATCTACCAGATTTGTGGGCGCCGAGATGAGCAATGGGAGATGATTGGCACCAGGAAGGATAGATCAATTGCCGCTTTCATCCAGGAGTTAAACCAAGACATTCGTCACCAGGAGAACCAGATGTGCGTAGGCATGATAGATCTGAAGAAGGCAATGACCAGGATCATGGAGCTGGAGGAAGAACTCAAGGCTACTCGCGAAGATTATGTGGAGGAAATCATCATACTAGTGGAGAAGAATGACGATCTGACAAGGAAGCTAGGAGTATTTATGGGAGACCCCACGCCAGGAGGAGAAGACGATCATTCTACTTGCCCGGAGAACTACATCATCATCGACGACACTGACACGGACCCCGACGATAGCGATGATGACTATGTTGATGAAGCTAGAGCGGATATCATGGAGTCTTCGACCAATCAATTTTTCTAGTCCACCACCATATCAGTAGTAGTATTCCACCATGTATATAGTATAGTCCGAGCACTTTTGTAACGATAGTTCTAAACCGATTCTAAGCCCTTGCTTAATTGATTGAGTGAAATGATTGTGTTTGTCTCATGTGCATATGGGTAGTATTTTCTCACTAGACCTCATTCTATTCTATTCTATTCCCTCTAAACCCTCAGATGCCTCCGAGACGTGACCCCGTATTTACCTTTCCACCGGAGCTCACTCAGTTGATCCAGCAGCAGAACACCTTGATGCAGTTATTAGTTCAGAACCAAGGCAACAACAACAACCCACCACCACAACCCCGGTTGACAACTTAGCCCGTTTTCTGAGGTTGCAGCCGCTGGTGTTATCCAGTAGCACCGAGCCGATTGTGGCAGATGATTGGCTCTGTAGGATTGGAAGGGAGTTAACCACTGCAGGATGTACGGATGCTGAGAAGGTGCATTTGCCGCACACCAATTGGATGGACCAGCAGCCTTATGGTGGGAGAATTAAACAACCACTTTTCCTATAGCCAATGTTACAAGGGACCAGTTCCAGCAGGCCTTTCACAATGCCCATGTATCCATAGGAGCTATGGCCATGAAGAAGCGTGAGTTTCGCAACTTACGCCAAGGAGGGCACACCATTGGCCAGTATGTGGATGACTTTAGTAAGCTAGCATGTTATTCCCTAGATGACGTTGCTACAGATGCAGCAAAGCAGGAGAAGTTTCTAGAAGGACTGAATGATGAACTAAGCATGCAGTTGATGGTGGCAAATTTCAACAACTACCAGGAGTTAGTAGATAGAGCTCTCATGATTGAAGGGAAGTAGCAGCAGATTGATAACCGCAAGAGGAAGTATGGACAAGGGAAGTATAATTCCAGAGCTCAGCAGAGACCCCGTTTTACCCCGAACACGGGAGGACCCCTTCAGCATAACCATGGAGGTCACAATCACTCGAGAGGGAGTTCGCACAACCATAGTGGCTCAAAGAACGGGAATGGTAATGGAGGAGGCAACGGACAGAACCGTTCCAACCCAGCAACGTCCGCCAAGAAAGATCTAAGCCACGTTACTTGCTACAAGTGCTAGAAGACCGGACATTATGCCAATGAATGTCCTGAAGCTAAGAATGGAAACGGCAATGGAAGCTCTGGGAAGAAGCCCAACCCTTTCAATAGGGGACAAGTGAAACACGTTAACGTGGAGGAGGTTGAAGCCCAACCAGATGCAGTAATAGGTAAGTTTTTGGTTAAGTCATTTACTGCAACCGTTCTTTTTGATACTGGTGCATCGCATTCATACATATCAAGGGGAATTGTGGATAAGTATAAACTGCCACCAAAGTTCTTAGTACACCTATGTTAGTGAGCTCGCCAGGAGCAGAGTATATGGCAAGCCAAGGGTGTTTTCAGATACCATTGACCATAGGTAGGCATGTTTTCCCCTCAGATTTGATAATTGGAGTCGCATGGTTTGGATGTGATTCTAGGTATGGATTGGCTACCGATGTATGGAGGAAACATCGATTGCGTCAGTAAGTCGATTTTGCTCACCACCCAAAAGGAAGAAGGATCAAGTATGTATCCCGGCATGCGCCGATTAGGACTCAAGTAAATTCCTTATCAGGAGTTGTACAGGAGGAAGTATCAGTGGTGAAGGATTTCCCGGATGTATTTCCAGAAGAGTTGCCAGGCATGCCACCGGATAGAGACATCGAGTTTTTGATTGAGCTTTTTCCAGGCACAGGGCCAATATCTAAGAGACCATACAGGATGCTCGCACAGGATTTAGAGGAAATTAAGAAGCAAATTAAGGAGTTACTAGATAAAGGTTATATTCGCCCAAGTTCGTCACCTTGGGGATCACCAATACTTCTAGTGGAGAATAAGGATGGATTGTTAAGGGTGGCTGTTGATTATCAAGGATTGAACGAGGTGACGATCAAGAACAAGTACCCATTGCCAATGATCAATGATTTGTTTGATCAGCTTCAAGGAGCTAAGGTGTTTTCCAAGATCGATTTGCGATCAGGGTACCAGCAGTAGAAGATTCGGGAGCAGGATATACCTAAGACAACTTTTACCACAAGGTACGAGCTATATGAGTATACCATTATGTCATTTGTCCTGACTAACACACCTGCCTATTTCATGAACATGATGAATAAGGTGTTTATGCAATTTTTGGATAAGTTCGTTGTGGTGTTCATTGATGATATTCTGGTCTACTTGAAGAATGAAGAGGAACATAAAGAGCATTTGCGTTTAGTACTTGGGAAGCTCAGAGAACATCAGCTATACGCCAAGTTCAGCAAGTGTGAGTTTTGGTTGAAGGAAGTTGGATTCCTTGGACATGTTATATCTGGAGAAGGAATAGCGGTAGACCCTGCCAAAGTCGTCATTGTGAAAAATTGGGAGGCACCCACGTCAGTTGGAGAAATCCGGAGTTTTCTTGGACTCGCAGGATACTACCGGAGGTTCATTGAGAATTTCTCGAAGATTGCAAAGCCTATGACGGAGTTGTTAAAAAAGGACACCAAGTTCAAATGGACTGAGGAGTGTGAGGCCAGTTTTCAGGAGTTGAAGAAACATTTGGTTACATCCCCAGTGTTGATCCTGCCAGATCAACACAAGGATTATGAAGTGTATTGTGATGCTTCTCGTCGAGGACTTGGAGCAGTGCTTATGCAGGAAGGAAGAGTTGTTTCATATGCCTCACGACAGCTTAAACCCCATGAGTTAAATTCTGCTACGCATGATTTGGAGTTAGCAGCCATAGTGCATGCGTTGAAGACATGGAGACATTTTATTATCGGAAACCATTGTGAGGTATACACGGATCACAAGAGTTTGAAGTAATCTTCACGCAGAAGGAGTTGAACCTCAGGCGGAGGAGATGGTTGGAACTCATTAAGGATTATGACATGAAGTTGCACTATCATCCCGGAAAGGCTAACGTAGTAGCTGATGCGTTGAGCTGCAAGAGTCATGTCAATACACTCATGACCGGAGAGTTACCCAAGGAGTTAGCAGAGAATCTTCGCGAGCTATGTTTGGAGATAGTTCCGAGAGGCTATGTAGCAGCATTGGAGATTCAGTCTACTTTGATGGATAAGATCAGAGAAGCTCAAAAGACGGACAAGGAGATTGCCGAGATAAAGTAAAGGATGAGCAAAGGAAAGGCTAAATTATTTCGTGAGGATGAGCACGATACCTTATGGTTCGAGGACCGCATATATGTGCCAAATGATCAGGAGACCAGGAAGCTGATTTTGCAGGAGGCCCATGATGCGCCATATTCGATTCACCCAGGAAATACCAAGATGTATCTGGATTTGAAGGATAGTTTCTGGTCGACTGGAATGAAGAAGTATATTGCGGAGTATGTAGCAGTTTGTGATGTATGTCAGAGAGTGAAGGTAGAGCATCAGAAGCCAGCAGGATTGCTACAACCATTGCCAATACCCGAATGGAAGTGGGACAAGCTAGGCATGGATTTTATCACGGGGTTGCCCTGGACTCGTTCAGGCTATGACTTGATATGGGTTGCAGTCGATTGTTTGACGAAAGTAGCTCGTTTCATCCCAGTGAAGACCACTTACACCAGTGCTAAGTTGGCGAAGATATACATGACCAGGATCGTATGTTTGCATGGATTTCCAAGGACCATTGTATCAGATAGAGGAACCTATTTTACCTCAAAGTTTTGGAATTAGTTGCATGAAACTTTGGGAACCAGGCTAGAGTTCAGTACAACTTTTCACCCGCAGACAGATGGACAGACTGAGAGAATCAATCATATTTTGGAGAACATGTTGAGAGCTTGTGCGCTATACTATGGATCTAGTTGGGACGATAATTTTCCTTACGCAGAGTTCTCTTACAACAATAGCTATCAAGCCAGTTTGAAGACGGCCCCTTTCGAAGCATTGTACGGAAGGAGGTGTAGAACACCGTTGTTATGGGATGAAGTTGGAGACCGACAGTTGTTTGGACCAGATTTGATTAAAGAGTCTGAAGAGAAGGTTAAGCTGATTCGCGATAGACTCAAGGTAGCCCAATCCAGACAGAAGAGTTATGCGGATTCTAAATGCAAGGAGACAGTTTACGAAGTCAGAGACACAGTGTATCTTGGTGTATCACCACTCCGAGGAGTTAAGCATTTTGGAGTTTAGGGGAAGTTAGCACCACGTTTTGTGGGACCATACAAAGTTTTGGAACATATGGGAGAAGTTGCTTACAAGTTGGAATTGCCCGAAGGATTGTCAGGAGTTCACGATCTGCTCCACGTTTCTCAGTTGAAGAAGTGCCACGCAGAGATGGCTGATATTCCTTTGAGAGATACAGTGCCACTCGAAGCGATACAGTTGGATAGTGACTTGACTTACGAGGAGAAGCCAGTTAAGATTCTCGAGTTTGCCAGCCAAGTTACACACAACAAAGTTATCAAGTTCTGTAAAGTTCAGTGGAGCCACCATACTGAAGATGAAGCTACCTGAGAATGAGAGGAAGATCTACGGAAGGATCGCCCTCACCTATCCTCTAGCCAACCTGAATCTCGAGGGAGAGATTCATTTTAAGGGGGGTAGGTTTGTAATATCCCAAATTTTCAATTTGGAATGTTATACATTAGGTCATCTTTGCATATCATATTTTATTGCATTTTGGCTTGATCCTAGAAATCCTACGCAACTCAAGGACCTATGGAGAGAGTTGGGAATTTCGTTATTTTCATATTTGAGTTTTTCTCGAATTTTGAAAAGAGGATCGTTTGATTTTAATTATTTTCTCTTCGAATATTTATTTTATAAAAATAAAAGAGAGAGGATAAAATGAATTCATCAAAATAAAGAAATATTGGAGATTTAATATTAAAATCAAATAAGAGTTTTATTTGGATTTTTATCGCTATTTTATTTGAATTAGGAAAAATATGTGTTTTTCAAAGTTGCATTAGAGTCTCAAATAAATGTTCACCTTGTTCGGTAGATTTTTAGAGGACGGGGAACATTTATTTCAGGATTTTCGGAGTCCGTTTAGTATTCCTTTTATTCATTTTTCTGCACAGAATAATTTTTTTTTAAAAGTCAACCGACCTTGGGCCGTATCCGCCGGGGGGGTCTTTATAAGCCGCGGAGCCGAGGCCGCAGCCCACCAAGTAGCCCTAGCCCGCCTCGCGCCGCCACCCTGCCATAGCGCCGCTGCCGTGCGCTACCGCGGCTGCCCGACCCTGCCAGAAGTAGCCACCGCCTCCGCGGTATTTGGTGGAAAACCGTCGGGTTTTTTTCGAAACCCTATATCTGTTTTTCTCAGATCTGGTTCTGTTTTTTTCCGGTTTAGTTATATAGCGGACGTTCGTCCGTACGTTCGTTTTAGCGAACGGTTTTCGCACGTTAGCCGCAGATAGTGAACGTTCGTTCTTTAGTCTGTTCGCCAGTTTTTCTTTTTCTCGGATTTTTTGCGAGTAATTTCGATCGCGATTTCTGATCCAATTTTTGTTTTAGTATAACTTTTCGCTCATTTATCGGAATCAGATGATTGAAGATCCTAGAGTTTTTTCTCGAAGCCCTCTTTCTGCTTAATCAACTTAAACAAGTTTTTGCTACTGTAAAATTTGACTTTAGTCCAGATTAGTAAACGAAGCTTATTTCTTTCACAGTTTGAGTTTCGTTGCTTAGTTTGATTTGATTCTTTTTGCAAACCGGAGTTCTTAAGTTGAACTTTCTAGTTAGATATTCTTATTTAAGTTTTACTCGTGCTTCTTTGCTTGATTTCTTATTGTATGGTTGTTTGATTGCGATATAGTACCCGGAGTGCGAAGCGTGCTACTACGAGTCTCTAGGTTTCACGTATCATCAGCAAGGCAAGTAACACTTTGATCATACCTCTTTACTACCCAGTTTTACTACATTAGATCAATCCTTAAACACTTGCATGGTTAGGATCTGAATAAATTGTGGGTTGGGAAGTAGATGAGGTAGAACCTATTCACCTGATTGTTATCAAACCCTGGGAGTTACTTCTATGTTGCTTATATTGCTATGCTATGCTCGTAGACGTGGTTTGGGTTTGAGTGTATTCATGACAGATGTGAGTTGTTAATTAATGGTTAACTTAAGGTGGCAACTTTAATACACATCTGGGTGGATTGAGGCACATGGGGAACCCAGTGATTGCCTGTATTTTTTGAAATCCCAGGGTACCATGTGATTCTCCTATGGATTGCAACCAAGGCTCAAAGGGATCATAAGATTATTCATACTATAAACTTCCGTGTGCAGCCACATGCCATTATGGGCTATAGCATAGTTGAGTAAGTTGTGGGAAACATTTCCATGATGGGCTAGCAGATGTAGGGGATTGTAGGTGTACAGGCCTATCTATCGGTTAAGGGGATCTCTTTGGAAAGAATTTGTCTCGGTCATCCATTTCTCAAACATTATGTAGTGCGAGAAATCCAACATAGGAGATTGATTCTTGTGGGGAAAAATGCACAAACCTCTGGAGAGTGTACAAACTAATCATGATTAGCCGTGTCCTCGGTTATGGACATCTTGAGTATCTAGTTCTGGGATTATCATGTGGATCTCATCACTTTTAATATGAATATGGTTGGGATTTTTAATTACTTTTAATTGGGATTGAGATGGGGTTTACCATTCTCAATGTTTTCAACCAACTTTGTAGTTAAATAAAATATATTCCTTTGCAGTAGGAAAAAATTAGCTTTTCACGAAACATATTAACCATACAGCCTCCGCTAGCCATATATGCATGTAGTGATAGCTTTGTTATGTGCATTACTCTCTTGTGTTACATTGCCAGCATATTACATGTGCTGACCCATTTTGGGATGCAACATATCATGTTGCAGACTTTTCAGATGACGAGTAAGGTGCCTTAGGTCGTGTTCTTTCACTCAGTGATGCCGTTGGAGTTGATGGACTCACTTTATCTTCCAAACCTCCCGCTGTTATCGTACTAGATGGCCTTAAGCCATATTTATTGTAATAAGTTCTCTATTGAGACATTCGATGTAATAAGTGTGTAATTGCTACTCTGTTATAAATCCTCAAGTACTGTGCGTGTCAGCATTACCAATCGAGGGATGACATTGATGCACAGAGATCATACTCTTTGAGGTCTGGTCGCTACATGTGCTGAGCAGGATTTTGCGGCTCTTGATCGCAAACATTTTAGATAGAACACCGTATGCAAAGTGAGAGAGGGATTTGTGCATCTCCTCAATGCAAACGGTTCTTTTGGATGACCCGTGTGCAACCACTTACAAACAATTTGGTAAGATTTGCATCTGTCATATTGGGTATGTTGCCATTTGTCAAACTGGAAAGATTGACATTTGTTGATCTAGTAACATTGCCATTTGTCAACCTTGTAACATTGTGATTTGTCAAAATATGAAGCTAAAAATCAGTAGCAGTATCTAATTTTGGCAACTAAAATTCAGTAATTAAGCATAGATTTCATTCATAGATTAAGCAGTTGTTCTTAATTTATACCAACAGTTCAACTCGATAGCTGAACCGACCAACCTTTTCCCAATTATTGCCAACCACGTACTGAAATAGCTAGTTCAACTATATATACTAGCTAATTTTAAGTACGTTGTATAGTTCCACCACATCTATAGCCACCTAAACTGAAAAATAGCCCCTAAATACTACTACTACTGCTACTACTACTACTACTACTACTACTACGGAGGGGCTTTGTACTACTTCCAGCTGCCTCTCCTATGCCGAGAGCACTCAGTAAGAGGCATAGGAGGAGGAGCCTACCGACGAGCTAGACAACTACAATACGGTGTCGGTCGCTGTTGCAGCTTCAGCGACGCTCACCTCAAACGCCCTCTGCCACTCCAAATGACCCCTATCAACACGGTGGTTCTCCTCATAGATCTCCTGATTCCTCCCCACTGAGGCGGTGTGTGCTGCAGCCACGTCAGTGATAAGGCTCTTTACGTGCTGGACGAGGCGCTCCTCCTCCTCCCGTAGGAACTCGGTGTAGCGCGCAAGGTCACTGACGCACGTGTGAGCATCCACCTCCGCCTCCCACCTTCGGGCGGTGATGGCGGAGCAGGTGATTACCCCGGCGGTCGACAGTGGGCTGGCGGCCACGACGACCGACGATGCAGTAGCGGCCATGACCACCACCTCTTGCTGTCAGGCCGCGGTGGCGGAGTGGGTGATGGCCACGGTGGCCGGCAGTGGGGTGGCGGCCACGACGGCCACATCCCGCCTTTGGGCTGCCGCGGCGGAGCGGGAGATGGCCCTGACTTTCAATGGTGGTGTGGTGGCAACGGTGGCCAGCAACAGATGCCAACGAGCAGCTGCGGCGGAGCGTGTGGTGAGTGTTCCGCGCACACCCAACAGGGACGCCACGCGTACTACACTACACCGGGGACTGCGCCGCCGCCACAGTGTAGCCTCCTAGCTGGAGCTTTCCCTTGATGACGGCGTACTGTTTGAGCGACGATGACGGACCGGTGCCATCGGCGATTATGGGAGAAGAAGACGGGATAAGCTACAGGGAGGGAGGGGAAAATGCGATGCAGGACTCGTCGACCGTGAAGATTTATATAGCAGGCAAATAAGCATTGGGATTTTGGGGGATTTCACTGAGTCGGGCGGGAAGTTTGCGTGGGAACCTGCGAGGTTGCGCATGAACGGGCTCATCGACGATTCATTGGCGCCACCGTTTGGCCAAAAGAACGCCCCCGCGCGCTGCGCAAGCTTGCGTTATAAGCCGTCTGTGGCAGCAGGGTGACAAGACGCGCAAGAGGAGGACGAAAGGCTACGTACACATACAGTTAATAAAAAACGTTTGCGATTTAATTACCTACTATACCCCCGTCCTGGTTTATAAGTATGATTTAACTAATAAAATACGAATGCATTTCGCCAAAGATTATATAGTTGGATTCGTATTTGAAAAAAGTTTCCAATTATATAATTTTTATAACATGCATTAACATTTTGTTGGTTAAATTCGAGGGCAAAGTATGGTACAGAATATAAAGGGGACTATAGACTAGATGGAGGTAGTAGCACATGGCCGCTCTCCACGCAGCGACACAATTGTCGGCTGGCTTGTAGGCGACCATTTCCTGCGTGTTCAACTGCTCTATGTGTGTGGTTGCTTGCGGTTTAGGCGGCCACAGCGCGCTCTGCTTGCATCCCACCGCGCGCGCTCTACTCTCATGTCCCTCCGGGTTCTTTTCCCTTGTCCCTCCATGTGTGCTGACAGTGTTTGGGGCCGGTGCATGATCACACACATTCGTGTGCATGCGGTTGCGCTGGGCGCGACGTGACGATGCAGTTACCCACTGCAAAAACTGCCATGCGGACGCGCCGAGAATCCACACCGCCCAGCCCCCTTTTATTCCTATGACCATATACCTTCATATCTCGTCTCACTGGACACAATAAGCACACCCACGAGGACATATACAGAGAGGACATCCAGCGGTTCCAATGCGCTCGCCGTCGCTCGAATGGCGCTCCCATCGGCCGACAATGACAATGGTGGACAGTTCACCATGCAACATGTCGTGGAAAACCACGTGGGGGGAAGGCTCTCTCGGTGGTGTACATGAACGATACGGTCTCGGTGGAGAGCTCAATCCAAACTATGGAGCACTTCGTTGCCGAGGAGAAGTACCAAGTGGTCGGCTTCGACGTTGAGTACACCATGGGTCGTGTCGGGCACGATCAGAAGGTTGTCGTCACCCAGTTGTGCGTGCGACATGATGTCCTCATCTATCACTACCACCTGGCCACAAGGCCTTGCAAGCATTTCTCCAGGTTTATGAACAGCTCCGACTATAGTTTCGCTATGGTGGACACCACCAACGATACAAAAGCGCTCAAGGTTTCGGGCTTGAAATGCCCTAATCTTGTCAAGATCTAGCACCACTACAAGGTCTGGGGGAGCAGCAACAACAAACTAAACTCCCTGGCTGACCTCGCCTTGGCCATCATCGACCGCTACTGTGCGAAGATGAAGGAAGAGAGCAAGAAGGACAAGAACGCCTGGCACAGTGTTTGGCATGAGAGACTGGATAATGAACACTTCAAGTACGCGGCCAAGGACGCATACACAAGCTACGAGATGTACAGGCGGATCATTGACATGAGGAACTGTCTTCTTCCAGCCCCAAACAAGGGATCGAGGAACAAAGCAGTGGCGGGAGCATCACAAGAAGTAGATGACTAGATGTAGGATTGAAAGTATGTGCAGAGGGGGGTGATTAGACTACTTGACCAAATAAAAATCTATCCTTTTCCCAATTTTAAGTCTTGGCAGATTTTAGCAACTTAGCACAAGTCAAGCAAACAACCTACACATGCAATTCTAAGAGTATAGCAGCAGAACGTAAATCATTGCATATGAAGGTAAAGGGAGGAGTTTGGAGGGAGCAAACACAATGTAGACACGGAGATTTTTGGCGTGGTTCCGATAGGTGGTGCTATCATACATCCACATTGATGGAGACTTCAACTCACGAAGGGTAATGGTTAGGCGAGTCCACTAAGGTCTCCACCCACGAAGGGTCCACGAAGAAGCAACCTTGTCTATCCCACCATTGCCATCGCCCACGAAGGACTTGCCACACTTGGGTAGATCTTCACGAAGTAGGCGATCTCCTTGCCCTTACAAACTCCTTGGTTAAACTCCACAATCTTGACTGAGGCTTCCAAGTGACACCTAACCAATCTAGGAGACACCACTCTCCAAAAGGTAATAGATGGTGTGTTGATGATGAACTCCTTGCTCTTGTGCTTCAAATGATAGTCTCCCCAACACTCAACTCTCTCTCTCTCTCAGATTTGGATTTGGTGGAAATATGATTTGAGTGGAAAGCAACTTGGGGAAGGCAAGAGATCAAGATTCTTGTGGTTGGAATGGAATATTCTTGTGGTGGTTCTCTCTCAGAAAATATATGGTAGAAGTGTAGGCATGTTCTGATAGCTCTCTCCATGAATGGAGGATGGGTGGATGGGTATATATAGCCTCCACACAAAATCTAACCATTACACATGATTTACCAAACTCGGTGAGACCGAATACTCAAACTCGTCAGACCGATTCAGTTCAAAATGTGAATGTTAGGCTTTTTGGTGGGACCGACATGTCAACTCGGTGGGACCGACATGTCAACTCGGTGGGACCGATTTCATTAGGGTTAGGGCATAATCCAATCTCGGTGAGACCGATCACATAAACTCGGTCAGACCAATTTCTGTAATAGGAAAACAGAGAGTTGGTCAGGCAAACTCGGTGGGATCAATCGCACATTTCGGTGAGACCGAAACATGTTTTTGATAAACTTGACGGTAGGGGGAAAACCCCTACCATATTTTCATATATCTATATAAATGGGGTGTTTACACAGACATATCAGCCAATGATACAGGAGTAGCCACACCTAGTGTGTGGTTAGAAAGCCAGATAGAGTGGTAAGTATAAACTATACAATAGAATTGCAAAAAGTGATCAGGGAAGCTCTATGTGCTGCTTTAACCCAATGTTGAAGTAGTAGCAGATCCTCTTTGAATCGTTTTAGCCAAGACCCCACACTAGGAGCCTCCCCTCTGAAGTGTTTGTTGTTTCTCTCCATCCAGATGATCCAAGCCGTGGTTAAAAATATTTCCAAAAATAAGGGATTCGGCCAAGTATCTTTTGTGGCTTGAAGGAGAGTGAGCCGGCAGTCAACGGATGTCCAAAGAATGTGAAGTTTAGCCCAGAAACTCTGACTAAAGGGATAGGTAAAGATCATATGATCCACACTTTCCTCAATGTGTTGGCCACAAAGGATGCAATTGAAGCTATTACCAATGTTGTAATGCCTCCTCTTGAGCATGTTGCGTGTGTTGAGTTTGTCACGGAATAAAAGCCAGCCAAACACTTTGATTTTCATAGTGCATATTGATTTCGAAAGTTGGCCAAATGCGGGGTTCACCTACCCATTCTTGAAGTAATTGTTGTAGTAATCATTTGGTTTGTAGCATGTTGAGCCACAAGAATAGTGCCAAACATCCTGGAGCGAGATCGATAGAGAAATCCATGTTGATGAGGAATGCACGTCCTCGATCTCATTGAGTGCTTGCGGTGAGACTGGTAGGTAAAGGTTTCATGCAAATCAGTGTACGTCATCGCATCTGCTACGGACAAGTCTTCATGTATAGCACACGGGTGAGAGATTTGAAGGATGTCCTCCTTCCAAAGATCTTTCCAAAAGAGGTTCATCTTGCCATCTACCACTTCCACACGTGATATCCCCCAATAGATGGGTGTGAGTTATAAGATATCCTTCCACCAAAACGAGCCAACTGGATCAACTGCATGTGGGACCTTGTCAACATAATGATTGACCCATATAAGTTTAACCAATGGAACATCCTGCTTGTTGAAGAACTTGTGTAGGAATTTTAGCAGCAGGGCCTCATTGTGAAACTTCAAGTTGATCACTCCTAGTCCGCCCTTTTTCTTGGGTCAACAGACCATATGCCACACAGCCAGCGAGTTACACTTGTCACCCTGCTCTATTTTCTTAGTCCAAAGACATCTGCGTCTAATTTTGTCAAGGATCTCAATGAGCTTGGGCGGGAACTTAAGTGTGCACATGGCAAACACCAGGAGAGACGTGATAGAGGCATTCAACCACGAGAGTCTACCACCATATGACATCATCGTAATGGTGGACGTGAGTTGTCTTTCCATTCCACAAACCAAAGGCATGAGCTCTTGTATAGAGGGCTTGGTTGTGCCAAGCCGGAGGCCAAGGTAAGTGAACGACATCATTCCAACTACACACCAAAAGACTCTGGCAAGATTAGCCGTGGATGCCATGTCAAGGTTGATCGATATTAACATGGATTTGTTGAAATTAATATTGAGTATGATGGAGGAAGCGTAGTCGGATAGGATCTGTTTGATCAGCGTGGCTTGCTGAACGCACGCAAGGAGGACAATGAGTGTATCGTCAGCATGTTGGAGGACCGGATAGTCGGTCTGTCCTCTGCAAGGAAAGGGGAGGTGCATTCTGCCTTGTCTGAATGCGTCATTAACTACATCCTAGAGTAATTCCGCTACTAGGACAAAGATCAGAGGGGAGAGCGGGTCTCCTTGCCTAACCCAGCACTTGAAGTTAAATTGTTGGCCGGGCACTCCATTGAGAAGAATGGATGATCGGCCCGAAGAAAAGAGGCAGTTAATCCAGGAGATCTAGCAATCATTAAACCCCACATGTCACATTATAGTGATCATGGGCTCGTGAGCAATGGTGTCGATTGCTTTAGCAAAGTCAAGCTTAAGAAGTATAGTCTCACGACCAGATGCATGGCATTGGTGAATATAGTGGTAGGCCCACGCAAGACAATCTTGGATGGTTTTCCCTTTGAGGAATCCATATTGGTTACGGTGAACCAGCTGAAGGATGACACGTTGTAGACGATTGGCAAGTAACTTTGTTAGCAGCTTCAGTCAACAATTGGGCAGAGTGATCGATCCGTAATCATTGACCAACTCCGGCGAGTTAACCTTGGGGATCAGTGTAATGAAACCATCGTTTATGCTGGTGATATCAAGATTTTCTTCGTAGTATTACGTCTAAAGTGAATAAAAGTCATGCTTGATAATGGGCCAACAAGCTTTGAGAAAGGCCCCACTGAAACCGTCGGGTCTAGGAGCATGATCAGGAGGCATTTCCTTGACAATTCCATCAATTTCTTTGGGAGTGAATGGCTCGGTGAGAAGATCAGGGTTGCTTGCACGCTGAATAATCGAAGGCAAATCAAATTTCATGTCACATGGTGAAGTGGTGCCCAATCTTGTTTTGTATGTGGAGTAGAGGAGGGCTTCTTTTCCAGGGTGATCCTCAACCAATCTGTCGTCATCGGTGTGGAAAGAAGTAATGTTATTCCTACGAAATATGTCTATAGCAATAGCTTGAAAAAACTTGGTATTCTCATCGCCGAACTTAGTCCAACGAATGGTGCAATGCTTTTTCCAATATACCTTCTGATATTCAAGGAACTTGAGGAGATGAGCTCTAAGGATGTTTCTAAAGTTTGATTTAGGAATTGTGAGGCATCTTTTGTTTTCTAACTCTTCCAAATTCGCCACGACCGCATTACCATTGTTTATCACAATCGAAAGCCACGATATGTGTCTACTCCAAATATTTAGTGCGTGTCGTATAGCTTTAAACTTGTGAGAAAGCATGGCAGCCACATTTTTATTGAAAACTGGCTTGCTCCAAACCTCTTGTACTACGTCCATAAACCCTGGGTGCAAGATCCAATAAGATTCGAAGCAGAAGTGTTTTCTATGAGGGATTTTGGTTTCAATGGTAACCACGCATGGAATATGGTCAGAGAAAGGTTTGCTGAGTGGTTTAACTAGGGTTTTAGGGTACATATTAGTCCAATGAAGGGAAGTAAGAAACCAGTCGATTTGCTCAAGGAGTGGGTCAAGTTGCATGTTACTCCACGTGTAAGATCGACCTTGGATCGAAAGCTCAATAAGTTGTTGCTTGCGAATGATGTAATTGAAGGTAATAATGGCATTCAAGTCCCCCGGCTTGTTACGATTGTCAGGAGCACGCATATAGTTGAAATCGCCGATCAATAGCCAATCTTGTCCATTAGGAATTTGGACATCATAGAGCCAGGTGGTAAACGCAGCTCGATCATCCCCCAAGCATGGGCCATAAACATTGACAAGCGACCAAGATTGAGAGGATTGGGTGATGACAAAACGGACGACTAACACGAACACATCAGAGGATACAATGGTACCCGAGAATAAAGCGCTTTTCAACACCGTGAGAAGGCCTTTAGAGGCACTGCATGAAGGAACAAAAGTGAAATGATCAATTTGTTTAGGAAAACAGGTTTTAATAAATGCAAAAGAGACATCAGGCATTTTGGTCTCCTACAGGCAAATGATCGCGCAACCACTTGAGAAGATCGCATTATTAAGGGCTCTGACGTTCCAAGATAGCACATTCCAGCATCGTAGAGGGGGCATTGTGGCAGGTGGAATCACTCCAAGGTGGGATAATCCACGTCTCCCTGCATTTCTTTAGGTTCAGGAGTAATCGAAGTTGTAGCCTGTAAATCTTCAGAAGTGAGTTCTTCTTCAGGGATAGCATATCGGTTGATACCAATCGCTTTCAAAGTGGAGATAGGGGGTGGAGGAGGAATGCCATCATCCATTTGGAGAGTAGATCTAGAAGAACCAATTGATGGCATAAAATGAGGCTTTCCCTTGGATGTGGTCGTGCGAGTGTCCTTGACAACATGAGTTTAGAAACCATGAAACTTGTTTGAGCGCTGATTGCGCCTGACTTCATTGGTAGAAACTGGAGCTACTGCCCTGGGAGGCCTTGCCGGAGCCACCTGAGGATCTAGAGGGGCCACCATGTTAGAAAGCAAGGATTTAGAAGCGTGCTGGCGCTCACCAGTGCTTGTCCTTACAACATATTCAGTAATTTCTTCAATGACCACAAACGAGGCAAAGGGTGGAGTTGCATTGACAGCTTGAACCTGTGAAAAGTTGATAACTACTGAGTCAATAGAGACCCTGACAGCAATTTCAGTCGTCGCATTCCTCGTGCCATCTCTCTCTCCCAGGGCCAATGGAAGCAATGATAGGTCGCCGAGCTTGGAAGATGAAACTGTTGAGATGCCGTCGAGGGACTGGGTCGTTCAGTAAGATGGCCAGCAACTCATCACCCTGAGCAGACAGTCCAAAATGGATCCCCTGGGAATGGATATCCATAGTGACAGACAAAGGTTCAGGGATGACAACCTGATTGATAGCGGCAACATCCAGAGCGGGCAGAATATCCAATTCAGACTGGGAGGAGATAGAACTGTCAGAAACTGTAATAGAATCATTCTAGGCCTGAAAAGCGTTATCAGTGATATTATCTTCAGGAACGAGGCAATGTTGAACAGTTAGGCCCTGAGCAGCAATCCATGCTTGATAGATGACAAGATGAGGTGTCATTGGGGAAGTTGCACAGGTTGTGGAGGAGGCCTGTGGCCCCAACCACCTTGATCTTGGCCATCCTGGGCTGCACCATGACCTGCATTGTTGTCTGCAGGTGGTGCACCATTTTGAACGAGCCAGTTGTGTACCTGCTGCTGGTACAACTGTTCTGCAGTGAGACTAGGCCCAAACTGAGGGTGAGGGTTACCATCTGAGGCGGCGGTTCCTCCCTTGGCGGCAGCACCTCTACTAAGAGGCCATTCCAGTCGTTGCTACATAAAATGGTAACCTGAACCGTCCAGTAGTCCCGGGCACCTCCCAATTGCCAGACAATGAAGCTTTTTGGGATTAAACAGAGACGAATCACCCTAGCTTTGAGCAGCACGAACCTACGATCCTGCCTCGGGTTATACCAGGAAACCAAACAACCATGACCCCCAGAGCCTTGTTGATGTAATAGTCAGTTTGATAATCATAAGGAAATCCAAACAACATCAACCGAACTTCTGGCCCAAACGAGGTGGTGCATATATTGAGTGCCTCATTGTGGGGAACAAAGGAAATCAGCAGATCCTCGTCCTCTAACTCAATAGGTGTGGCAACTGATGTATCTCTCATGAAGGAGTCAGCAAATCCGAATATTCGAATCCCAAAGGGATGATCACTGACCTCGATGGTGAACAACTGAGATTCATGGAGCAGCGCTGTCATCTGATTGCGGATGGCGGCTCGACGGTGTGGAGGGACGTAGTGGCTGGACTCTGCGATGGCCAGGAAGTCGTGGTTGAGTGGAGCAATGGGTCCAACCACCATACCGCTGCGGACCAGTCGATCTGCCGGGCCGGGCTCAACGGCAAACCCTGGCGGGAGGAAGGGGACTGGATTCAGGGGATAGTTTACCATGGTCAAGTTACGTGTGAGAGGGAGTGACTGCAGAGGTGGCGGGACAGGGCAGAGCAAGGGATTTTGGGTTTTCGAGGTGGAAGACGGAGCGTGAGGGGCTGGGCGGGATGGTTATGCAACTTTTACTACCCACCTCTAGTTCTTCTGAAATTTCAACCTGCGACATGATCGCTCCACGTGTCCATAGAAGCCACAAGCAGCACAATGGATGGACGGTGTCGGTGCAATAGACCTCGGGTATGTTGCCCAACTATGCACATGCACAAGATCAAGATTGAAGCACCAGCTTAAGTCGGAGTTTGAAGAACCAAGAGACTAGAAGAACCAACATGCGGTTTAGAGAGATCGAGATCGAGCAGGTGAGCCCGGCAAGGGGCCAGGCCACCACTAGAAGCAATCAACCAAGACTCCCCGGCAGCGCCTGCCAGGGCTTGCGGGGCCTGAACCACCCCTCCAATCGCGCAAGTACGACCCACGTCGTCAATCAGTGTGGTGTCAAGTCGCAGGGCAATTAAGTGGCACCATTTGCCACATGGAAGCCATCTCCTATAGAAGAAACCCGCAGGTGACACCCGTCCAATGACGTGTCAAGAGAACAGGTGCCGAGCTGGCGAGATAAGCGGCATGCCTTGCCGGGTAGCTAGTGATGTGACACAGAGCGGTGCATTTAATGCACCCTGCCAGCCCACAGAGTTAAGTATGATAGCACTATTCGCTATCATATAAGTGGGTAATGACTGTTTTGCCACTGTGGTCACCCCTTAATCTATAAAAGGAGGCCCATTTCAATCGTAGGAGGGGGTTAGAGGGTTGGAAACTTGACAAACCCAAGGCACCATACGATTGTTGTCACCGTAGCCCTGAGGCAGGTCTTGCCGGGCAAGTGTACCATGCACCACCACGTTCATTTCCACCATCAATCCACCAAAGCAGGAGTAGGGTCTTACGCCTCGCAGCGGCCCGAACCTAGGAAAATTGCTTGTGTGCTCTCTGTCGTGCTGCCACGCGCTAGTCAGCTCTTTGTGCAACGCGACATCCCCCGCCGAACCAGCGAGGGGCGCCTGGTCCCCTAGCTGGCCGTGGATACCCCATGACTTCTTTGGCGCACCAGGTAGGGGGCTCGCTTGTGCGAACCTGAAAGCGCGCGCAACATGTCATCTTCATCGCCATCTTCATCTTCGGCGATGCCATCGACCATGGCGCCCAAGAAGAAGAAGTCCGGCCCTTCGGCCCAACCATCTACCTCGAAGGCTCCACCGCTATCGGCGTCCTGGGAATGGGGGTCCCCAGACTTGCCTTCCTGCGGCCCGTTGCATGGCTGAGGTAGCAGGCCGTACGACCCATCTTCACCAACAAGGAACCCAAGACCCTTGCGAGCGGCCAAGCCTCGCGAGGCGAACGACACGAGACCTCCTCTGGAGTGGCCTAGTCAGGCAGGCTCACGAGGAGCGGAGATATCAAGGTGAGGAGAACCTCACGAGGCTCTCGTGACGTGAGCCGTGACGATCGACACCAGGCGGGCGCCAGGCGGGCGCCGGCGCGCGCAGCGTCCTTATTTCCTCTTTGATGCAAAGGAAACTAGCGCATGCGAGGACTAGCGAGGCATCAGGCAAAGGTTGCCATTTTGGTGGAACAAGACCAAGACCAGAAGGACGGAAAGACGGAGGTCATCGTGGAGCCCCAGACGGCGTCACCGCCAGAGCCTTTCGCAGGCGCATACCACCTTTTGTCGGGATGGCTTGTACTAGCTACCCCCTTCAAATTAGCCCGCCGCTATTGGCTCCCTTCCCGCTCAATATTTGGGCAGAGGACCAGGGCCTCTATAAGTAGGGCTAGCCACCACCATAGAAAAAGAGGCGAGGGGGCGAGGACGAGAGGACGGCATCTGAGATCACTCTCTCACCCGCACAAGTTAGCCACGCACAAGAACACCTCAACCTCAGGAGGCTGTTCTTCCCCTTGTATTGTTCATCATCAGCCCAAGATGCAATCCATCACCACCACACTGGAGTAGGGTCTTACACCACAACGGTGGCCCGAACCAGTATAAATCATGTGTCTTTCTGTGTTGCGAGTTCGTCGAGTTCGTCCACGAGGTCTTAGCGAGCTAGGGCGTAGATCGGCAGGGGGGAAAGACTTCGCACGCACCCAGTGTTCAAACCTTAAGGGTTTGCTAGAACCCCACATCCGACATTTGGCGCGCCAGGTAGGGGTGCGCCGAAGCTTTCCTTCCGTCAGTTCGTCGCTCCACCGCTCCATCGTCTCCATGGCGGACGCTCGCCGCGCTCGAGCTGTGCGCCGGGCTGCTCTCACCGCCCGCGTTGCTCATACAGCTTCCATCAGTGGCCACCACATTGTTCTCCGTCCCCCACCGCCAATGCTACCACCGGCCCGGTGGGGAACGAGCAGCAAGCGTCTTCGCTGCATCCTATGGTGCGGCAGGACGGCCGCACCGCCACTCCATCGCTGGCCCCAGCCGGTTCTTCATCTCATGCACACCGCGCCCCCATGGAGGCGCGGGCCGCACTCCTCGCCGCAAACGAGCTCCTGCGCTACCGCCCAGTCAACGACCTCTACGAGGAGTGGCTCGACCACGTCGCCGAGCTCGTCCGTGCCGCAGGGGGTTCCCCGGCGCCGTCCCTCTCTCGGCCTCACCGTCAGCCAGCCACGGGCGAGGTCCGAGGTGCGCATCCACCACCCCAGCCCAAATACGGCGCCTTGGCACCAAGGCGTGCGGCCCTGCGATGCGATCTGCCAAGACCGGTGCCCGCGCGCGAAGAGAGAAGCCGCCAAGAAATCCCACGGTCGCGAGAAGCTGCACCCGCGCTTCCCGCACCGCCTCGTCAAGACCGTGCGCCGCTTGCGGTGGCGCCGCGCGGACCTTGATAGGACCAAGCTCGACGTCCGAGGCGGGCCCTAGTAACCATGGCCAGCTGCCGTGCCTTCACCTCGAAGCTCTGTAGCATCGCCTGGCCAGGAAAGTTCAAGCCGGATCTGCCTCCTCGCTACGACGGCACCGCCGACCCCGCAGAGTTCCTGCAGCTCTACGAGCTGAGCATCGAAGCAACCAACGGCGACGAGAAAATGATGGCGAACTGGTTTCCCATGGCTCTCAAGGATGGGGCCCGCACCTAGCTCCCGAACTTGCAGCACGACTTGATCTCCTCCTGGGACGTGATGCACGACCGCTTCGTCGCCAACTTAAAGGGCACTCGCGACCGCCCGCCGGCCGTGACCGATCTGTGCCGCATCAAGCAACAACCAGGGGAGACCCTCCAGAAGTACATCCAGCACTTCAACAACATCTGCCTCAAGATCCCCAAGGTCACGGAAGAGGCCATCATCTTCGCATTCTCCGACGACGTCCTTGATGTCAGGATGAAGGAAGAGCTCGCCATCCACGAGGAGCCCTGCATGTCACATGAGCTGTTCAACCTGGCGACCAGGTGCGAAAGAGCCGAGGAGGGGAGCCTTTCCATCCTTGAACTGCCAGCCGTAGGCACAGAGGAGAAGAAAGCCAAGTCCAAGGACATGAAGCGCACGGAAGCGGTGGTGCTAGCTGTGGACCCCGACACCAAACGGGGCGGAGATCAGTCTGAGTCATCCAAGAACAGCGGACCGTTCTACGCCTTCCACAATCAGAACACCCACAACACCAATGACTGCCAAGAGCTCCGAGCCCTACGCGAGGGATGCTACGGTCGACGCCCCGAGTGCGGCGACTAGGGCTATGGCTGTGGAGGAGGACGAGGGGGCGGAGGCTGGGACGACCGTGGCCCGCGCCAGGAATGGCGCGACAGGCCTCGTGAGGACCACTGGCAGGACCATCCTCGCGAGGGGCCCTGGAGGGACCTGCCTCATGAGGATCGCCCCCAATGCAACACCGGTCTTCCCCCACTGCTGCCGCCAAGAAGGAACGATGACCATCATCAGCACAAGGGGGTTTGGGGCTTCCAGGAGCCGCGTGCAATCGCTTGCATCTTGGGCGGCGCCCAGGCCCTAGCCTCTCAGCGCATCTTCCAACGATTCGCTCGCGAGGTGACAGCGGCGCTCCCCAAGCTTGAGGCCGCGCGCCCGCTCAAGTGGTCCTAGTGCGCCATCACTTTCAACTCGGCAGATCAGCTCAAGTGCGCAGCCACCACCGGCGTCCTCCTGATGTTGTGTTCCCTAGTCATCAGCAATGTGCAGGTTACCAAGACTCTCATTGAAGACGGTGTAGGACTCAACGTCCCGTCCGTCGACATTTCGACAACCTCCAAGTGCCATATGAGTAGCTCCAACCTACCAAACCTTTCTCGGGAGTGACCGATGGCTCCACCACACCGATAGGGCAGGTCCGCCTGCCTGCCACCTTCGGCACACGCGACAACTACCGCACTGAGCTCATCGACTTCGACGTCGCGCACATCCACCTGCCGTACAACGCCATCCTTGGGTATCCGGCCCCGGCGAAGTTGATCGCGGTAACCCACCACGGCTACAATGTCCTCGAGATGCCTGGAAGTGGAGGGGTCATCACGGTCCCATGTGAAGAGAGGGATGCGGTGTGCTCCCTCGAGCGCGCCTTCCAAGCTGCAGCAATCGATGACCCCGATAGCAGAACTGAGGGTCCTCCGGAGGCCATCCCCAAGAAGAAGTAGCCGCGCCGCGCAGGACCTCAGGAGGATGGTGTCGCGGCAGGAGCCTTGTCAGGATCAGCGTCCGTACCAGGGGCGCCTCCCTCCATCACATAGGAAGGCGCGCCCGGCGCCCTCCTCGGGCAGGGCTCGGGGGCTCTCTTCTGGAGGGCTTCACACCTTGCTCACCTCACGAGGGAGGCGCTTGGGCACCACTTGGAGGCATGCTACGTGGCATGTTTTCCTTAGGAGAACATCGGCAGGGGGTGCCCGCCACTCAGGAGTTCATCGCCAAGACCACACAGGAACTGCAAGACACAAGAGCCATGCGCGGCGATAGACGCTTGCAGGGCGTGGCCATCACCCAGGCGAGAGTGCCAAGCTGCGTGTCTGTGTCGACATTCCAGGGCTCAACAGGGCCGCATCTCAGGAGCACTTCTGGCCTTCACGTGTTGGCTATTGCGGTGGCCCGCCGCACGGCTACGTTAGCATGCCCCTCGGCTTGCCGAGCGTGGCATCGGCCTATCAGCGCGCCATGCGGCGTGACCTGGCATCTCAAGAGGCCAGGTACCGCGCCGTCCTGGAGGGAATGGAGACGGTCTTCAAGGAGCCTCCTGAGCTCCCAGATCCTCCCGAGGTTCAGGGCTCCAGTGGCTCATGAGGAGTCATTTCTTCGACGCACGCCTTCAGCTGCACCAACTCTGCTTCTTCTACAGAACCAGGTGACATCTTCCAAGCTCGTTAAGCTAGGAGCGCCCCTTGGGCTGCATCATTCCCAGGTCGTGTGGGTCCGTCCCTACGGCATGTATCCCATTTGCTTATGTCTTTAGCTTACCTTGTTGGGGGCGCCCCTCGGGCTGCATTATCCCCAAGCCGCTCGGGCCGGACCAAGTGGCATGTATCTTCCAGCATTTATCCAAGCTGATTTACTTTCCCTGCTTAACCTGCCTACGGTCATCATCTGCCTGATCATCGCCTCCCACGGGGCCTCCTCAGAGGCACGGCGCTGGTGCATGGTTCCATCCCTGCCACGTCGACAAACCTGAGCGATCGTGCTCTGGCTCGCGGCACGCCCCGCGCACGTCACCTCACCATGCCCTTAGTGCCTTCATTTCATCCGACCAACCAGCGGCAGGCTAATGGCTGTATCGACAAACCTTGTTCTTCTTGTGCCAGTTCATAGGGACCCCACAGGAAGGATAGCAGGCGGCACCGCGAGTCTCCTTTTCTCTCGTGCAATTTGCTTGCGCGTTAAAAGGGGGGCTCCTGAGCATCGTATCGCGACTCAGGAGCTCTTACTGGCTCTCCAGCCCTCACCCCCTGGCCTTGACCACGGCATCGCGACCTGGCATACCAGCGGCGGCTGAGCTCGCTCGAGGGCCGGGACCTAAGGACGCAGAGCACCAAGGAGAGCATTGGAGGAGGGAAACTTGAATGGGTCGGCCTGGCTATGCCGCGCAAGTTGGCGCCCATCCCCAGCGCAATGTCAAGAATCATCATGAAGTTCGCAAGATCAGTCTCGCCCTTAGATCGGCTAAATGTCTAGGCATCATGGACATTCACGCCTTACCGCAATCCCGTTGCGGCCATGTCAACTCCCATTCTTCCCTAACCATGGCCGCTTGAGCACTAAGGGGGACCTCCTAAGCATTGCGCCTTAGGGGCTCTTACTGGACCTCGGGCCGCACACCTCCTAGCCTTGACCACGGCACGCGACCTGGCATACCAGCGGCGGATGCAGCCTGCCTGGGGACCGGGACCTGTCGGCGTAGAGCAACAAGCTATCGTGAGGAAAGAAAGGGGGAACCGAGCCTTAACGGGAAGTGCGTTCATCAAATCTTCATAATAGGGAAGAAAAGCACAAAAGACATTACAAACCCTTACATGCCCCTACGGGGTGCCTCATGGTTCTTCGCAGGAAACAAAACCTAAAACTAAGGAGGATCGTAT
>NC_041386.1:228734627-228766521 GCF_002162155.2 Triticum dicoccoides
TAGTGGACCACGGGAGGCCGGCGCCAACCCCATCCAGATCAGCGGCGGCGGCGGCCGGACACAGCAGCACTGCTCTGAGCGTGGCGAGAGCTCGGGGGCACGTAGTTGTGGTCGCTCGTCTCCTGAGTCTGGTAGAGCTCAGGAGAGCTGTTGGACTCCCAAGGGCTGCTGCTACTGGAGTGGTCGCGAGCGGAGCGCGCATTAGCCTCACGCTCCTCTCCGGAGCAGCACTCCAGGCGGCGGTCCTCGGCGTCGAAGACCTTGAAGAAGAGCATGGAGATGCCTCGTACTCAAGATGGACCACGAGGCCGCCCCTCGCGCGGCAGACCCGCGCGATCTCGCCCCAGCCGTGAGTCATGAAGATCTTGCCGGTGGGGACCGCTTCGATCTCCGCTCCAGACGCAAGAGCGGCACAGTCGGTGTGCTGCAACCAGAGCTCGAGAGGCCCCCTCGACGGCATCACGTCGGAGGAGAACCGTAGGAAGCGGATCCAAGAGCTTGGCGGCATCGGCGCCCACAGCACCAGCTCACGCGAAGAGTCCGCGGCATGGATTCCGGCGACCTCAACGTCGACGAGCCTGCGTTCGGTGTTGGCGGGTGCCTACCCTTCGAGGTTGGCTGCCCTGCCTTTACGCGCGAGCTTCGGCAAGTCCGTTGGCTGTCCGTCCGCACGTTCAAGCCAGAAATACCCGAGAAGTATGACAGGAGACTGAACCCGACGGAGTTCCTGAGCATCTACACCATCATTGTTCAGGCTGCCGGGGGAAGAGACGAGAAGGTGTTCGCCAACTAGTTCCTGTTGGCTCCAAAGTCCAATTTGTGATCTTGGCTCATGCACCTGCTGGAGAAATCCATTTCATCATGGTCAGACATGTGCGACGAGTTCATCGGTGCCTTCACCGGTGACCACCAGGAGCCCGACAGGCCCAGCGACCAACAACATCTCTAGTAGAAAGAAGGAGAAACTCCCTGTAAGTATTTACAAGGATTCAGTAAAGTCCATAGGAATATTCCGAATATCCATCCTGTAGCTGTTATAGCAGCCTTCCAGTCCAATGTGCGCAACCATCGCATTCGTTCTAAGATGAATGTGCGGTTGCCCAAGACTGTGAAGGAGATGTATACACTAGTGGATTAGTGTGCTCGCATGGAGGAAGGAAGGAAGTTGCCCGGAGAGGAGAATTGCATCAATGTTGATTCATAGGAAGAAGATGAATCAACTAGTCAAAGAAAGGGCAAGAAGCGCAACAAGAAGAAAATGATGACTGTGGAAGGTTCTGGCACGCCTAGTACCGGCAAGAAGGCCAAGGCTAAGGCCCCTGGCAAGGAAGTTGCCGCGTGCACTACCTGCCGGGAAGTCGCTGCATAGGAGAAAGTCGGGAAAAGTGAAGGGCTGTCCTGCAAGATCCACCGGACCAAGGGCCACGACCTCCATGAATGTTATCAAGTTGAGCAGCTTGTCAAGAGACAAAGAGCAGAGTATGATAAGCGTGATAAGGAGAAAGGTCAGAATGATGCTAGCGGAAAGGGCCGAGGCAGTGAAGCAAACCGCCCCGGCAAACCCTTTCGGAACTAAGGAAAACCCGCCAGGGGCCAAGAGAAGGAAACCTGTGATGATTTGAGTGATGGAGGGAATGAAGAGGAAACCAGTGAGCAGGAATTTCAGAGGGCCACTAACGCCTTATGCATTGATGGGGGTGTGTCCTTGCACTCCTCCCATCGCAAGCTCAAGCGATGGGCACGAGAGGTCAATGTTGTGGAGCCAGTGCCAAAGGCTCGGAAGCTACTCAAATGGTCCCGCACGCCCATCATCTTTGACGAGGAGGACCACCTTGCCGCACCACAGCGGTGGGGTGTTTGCCGTTGTTGGTTTCCCCAACAATTCGCAACCTCAAGGTCACAAAGATGTTAGTGGATGGCGGGGCCGGGTTGAATCTGATTTCCCCAGCAGTTATTAACAAGCTTCAGATAGGAGGAGAATAGCTGGAGGTTACCGGCATGTTTCATGGAGTCAATCCCGGCAAGAGCCGTCCCAAGGGAAAAATTACGTTGTCGGTGACGTTTGGGGAGAGCCGAACTATAGGACTGAGAAGATTGTGTTTGATGTGGTTAAGCTCCCCCTGCCGTATAATGAGATTCTGGGACGATCAGCCTTGCCAAGTTCATGGCAGCTTACCATTATGCTTACAATACCTTGAAGATGCCTGGGCCATCGGGAGTCATCACCATCCCATCAAATGAGAAGGATGTGATTATCTGTGTGGACAGGATGTATCGGGGTGCCGTCACAGCAGAGGCTGTGGCGGCAACGGACCCGCCAAGGAAAGCAAAGGAAAGAAGAGGGATTGTAGGACCTCCGGTAAGGAGTCCGAGAAGCATGCCCCCTCCGAGTGCACGACACCCGTTGACGACGTGCCGGAGTGTAGGAACTCCCGCAAGAAATCCAAGGTTGCAGCACCCCAAGTGAAGAAGGTCCGGGCAGGGCTGGCTGGTATTGATGGTAGTTTCACCATCATCGCCACCCTTGATGACAAATAGGGAAGCACGCTCGTTGCCTTCCTGCGGGCGAATACCGATGTGTTTGCCTAGTAACCATCTAATATACCCGGTGTTCCCGGGGAGGTAATCAAGTACCACCTTGATGTCTGCCCACATGCCTGACCTGTCAATAAGAAAGGTAGGAAGGAAGCCTTGGAGCGGCAACAGTTCATTGCCGAGGAAATCAAGAAGTTAGAGGCAGCTGGATTGGTCAAAGGATTACTACACCCTACATGGTTGGCAAACCCAGTAGTAGTTCGGAAGGTGAATAGGAAATGGAGGCTTTACATTGATTTCACATATCTCAATAAGGCATGCCCAAAGGACCCATTCCCCTTGCTGTGCATCGATCAAATTGTGGATTCTACTTCAGGGTGTGATCTGCTCTACTTTTTGGATGCATACTCCAGATATCACCAGATCTTCATGTCCAAAGAAGATGAGGAGAAAACATCATTCATCACTCCATGTGGTACATACTGTTTTGTCCGCATGCCTTTCAGAATGAAGAGTGCCGGGTCTACTTTTGCAAGAGCAGTCCAGATGGGTTTTGAGCCACAACTACATAGAAACATAGAAGCCTGTATGGATGACATTATGGTCAAGACCAAGGATAAGGCCACCCTTATCTAGGATTTGGAGGAGACATTTGATAATTTGCGCAAGATCAACCTGAAGCTTATCCTGGAGAAGTGCGTATTCGGTGTTCCCTTCGGCAAGCTACTTGGGTTCTTCATGTCCCACCAGGGGATCGAAGCTAACCTTGACAAGATCAAGGCCACTGAGCAGATCCAAGCGCCAAGGACAGTTAAGGATGTGAGGCTCTTGACGAGATGCGTTGCCGCACTAAGCAGATTCACTTCCAAGTCTGTCGAGCGTGCCCTGCCATTCTTAAAATTTTTGAAGAAGGCACGGCCTGTGAAGTGCACCCCGGAAGCAGATACAGCCTTGCAAGAGTTGAAGGCTTACCGGTCATCTATGCCTACCTTGGTTGCACCCAAACCTCTAGAGCCGTTACTGTTTTACTTGGCAGCAACCAACCAAGTGGTCAGTGCAGCCTTGGTAGCACAGCGAGAAGTGGATGAAGTAGAGAGCGGCCAGACCGCAATAGAGTCGGAAGGGGATCAAAACAGTAGTAAGCATGGCAACAAGTGCAACCCCAAGGGCGCGGAAAGGAAGAAAGTGGTGCAGCGCCTAGTGTACTTCGTCAGCTCCTTGTTGCAAGGGGCTAGATCGAGGTAGTATGGTGTGCAAAATTTGATGTTTGGCCTCGTCATGGCCTCAAGGAAACCGCGCCACTACTTCCAAGCCCATGAGATCACAGTTGTTACTCCTTTGCCTTTGCGGAGGATACTCCGAAACCCTGAGGCTACTGGCAGCATAGTGGAGTGGGCTTTGGAGTTATCCAGTTTTGGTTTGAAGTTTGAGAGCACTTTAACCATTCAATGCAGGGTGCTGGCAGAGTTTATTGCAGAATGGACACAAACCCGTGATGAGGAAGCAACAGAAACATCTCTCCCCGACAAGGAATCACCCCAAGAATGGATTATGTATTTTGATGGTGCTTTTTCCCTACAAGGTGCAAGAGCTAGCATGCTTCTTGTTGCCTCTCCGGGGAGCACCCGGAGTACATCTTCCAAATGCACTTTGCCTGAGAAGAAGCCACCAATAATACAACTGAGTAGGAAGGGCTCCTTGTCGGGCTCAAGATTGTAGTAGAATTGGGAATCAAGAAGGTGATCATTCGAGGAAATTCATAGTTAGTGGTGAGACAAGTCAACAAGGATTACGAAAGCCCATTGATGGAAGCATACGTTGGCGAAGTGAGGAGATTAGAGGATCGCTTTGACGGGTTGCAAACAGAGCACGTACCCCGTGTGGAAAATAGCATAATTGATCACCTGCCAAAGTGTGCTCCACCTCTCTCAACCCTCCGTATCACCAACCACAATGGCCCAGAAAAGGAGAAAGTTGGACTACAGTAAGCCTCTCCTGATCGAGCCATCCTCTCCCGGCAGAGACCCTGTCGGAAACAACTCCTCACAGCCTGCCGGACCACCCCCTCCGGCCGGGCCTATGGACCTCGCGAACGAGGCTGGTGCTCCCGCGGCTGAGGAGGTGCCGCTAGTCCTTGTTGCCAAGCCTTAGGCTCCAACTTGGGCAAGGCACATCGTCCGCTTCCCCCAAACCGGAGAACTCCCCAGCAACCCAGATGAAGCGGAGAAAGTAGCCCGGAGGGCCAGTATGTATCAGTTTATTGATGACACTCTGTACGGAAGGAGGCCCAATGGTGTGAAATTGAAGTGTGTCTGCCGGGAGGACGGAAAGGAACTGCTGGCTGAGATTCATAGAGGAATGTGTGGCTCACACATTGGATCACAGGCATTAGTTGGGAAAGCATTCTGGCAATGATTCTATTGGCCCACATCCCTCCAAGACGCAGTTGAGCTCATCACGACATGTGAAGCCTGTCAGTTCCATTCCAAGAAAACACACCTGCTTGCCCAAGCTCTTCAGCCAATCCCTCTGTCATGGCCATTTTCGGTCTGGCGGCTGCTACCTCTTGAGCATGTGTTGGTTTTCCCTTGAAGAGGAAAGGGTGATGCAACAAAGTAGCGTAATTATTTTCCTTAGTTTTTTGAGAACCAAGGTATCAATCTAGTAGGAGACAACGCACAAGTCACCTAGTACCTGCACAAACAATCAAGAACTTCGCAACCAACGCGATAAAGGGGTTTTCAATCCCTTCACGGTCACTTACAAAAGTGAGATCTGATAGAGATAGTAAGATAAATATTTTTGGTATTTTGTTCTATAGATTGGAAAGTAAAGATTGCAAAATAGTAAACGTGAAGCGATAATAAAAGAGATGCAATATAATAAGAAAGAGACCCAGGGGCCATAGGTTTCACTAATAGCTTCTCTCATGATAGCCTGTATTACAGTGGGTGAACAAATTATTGCCGAGCAATTGATACAAAATTGCATAGTTATGAAGGTATCTAAGGCAATGATCGTGAATATAGGCATCACATCCGTGTCAAGTAGATCAAAATGATTCTGCATCTACTACTATTACTCCACACATCGACCGCTATCCAGCATGCATCTAGAGTATTAAGTTCATAAGAACAGAGTAACACATTAAGCAAGATGACATGATGTAGAGGGATAAACTCAAGCAATATGACATAAACCCCATCTTTTTATCATCGATGGCAACAATACAATATGTTCCTTGCTCCCCTGCTGTCATTGGGAAAGGACACCGCATGATTGAACCCAAAGCTAAGCACTTCTCCCATTGCAAGAAAGATCAATCTAGTAGGCCAAACTAAACCGGTAATTTGAAGAGACTTGCAAAGATATCAAATCATGCATATAAGAATTAAGAGAAGAACCAAATAATATTTATAGATAATCACGAGTACAGAAGGTTGCGGTGGTGGAAAAGTGGTTTATAGGCGAGAGAAGTACGTCGATGGACCTCCGTGGGGCCCATGAGGGTGGGGGCATGCCTACCACCCTGGGTGCGCCCTCCTGCCTCGTGGCCGCCTCTCGGAGTTCCAGACTTCCACTCCAAGTCTCCTGGTTTGCTTTCGGTCCAAGAAAGATCATCACGAAGGTTTCATTCTGTTTGGTATTCCTTTTCTACGAAACACTATAATAGGCAAAAAAACAGAAACTGGCACTAGGCCTCCGATTAATAGGTTAGTCCCAAAAATAATATAAAAGAGCATATTAAAGCCCATTAAACATCCAAAACAGATAACATAATAGCATGGAACAATCAAAAATTATAGATACATTGGAGATGTATCAAGCATCCCCAAGCTTAATTCCTGCTCGTCCTCGAGGACGTAAATCATAAAAACAGAATTTTTGATGTGGAATGCTACCTAACATATGTATCAATGTAATTTTCTTTATTGTGGCATGAATGTTCAGATCCGAAAGATTCAAGACAAAAGTTTAATATTGACATAAAAATAATAATACTTCAAGCACACTAACAAAGTAATTATGTCCTTTCAAAATAACATGGCCAAAGAAAGTTCATCCCTACAAAATCATATAGTTTGGTTATGCTCCATATTCATCGCACAAAATATTCAAATCATGCACAACCCCGATGACAAGCCAAGCAATTGTTTCATACTTTAGTAATTTCAAACCTTTTCAACTTTCACGCAATACATGAGCGTGAGCCATGGACATAGCACTATAGGTGGAATGGAGTGGTGGTTGTGGAGAAGAGCAAAAGGAGGAAGATGGTCTCACATCAACTAGGCATATCAATGGGTTATGGAGATTCCCATCAATAGATGTCAATGTGAGAGAGTAGGGATTGCCATGCAACAGATGCACTAGAGCTATAAATGTATGAAAGCTCAACAAAAGAAACTAAGTGGGTGTGCATCCAACTTGCTTGCTCACAAAGACCTAGGGCATTTGACGAAGCCCATCGTTGGAATATACAAGCCAAGTTCTATAATGAAAATTTCCCACTAGTATATGAATGTGACAAAATAAGAGACTATCTATCATGAAGATCATGGTGCTACTTTGAAGCACAAGTGTGAAAAAAGGATAGTAGCATTGTCCCTTCTCTCTTTTTCTCTCTTTTTTTTGGCCTTCTTTTTTTGCTATTCTCTTTTTTTCCTCACATGGGACAATGCTCTAATAATGATGATCATCACACATCTATTTATTTACAACTCAAAGATTACAACTTGATACAAAGAACAAAAATATGACTCTATATGTGTGCCTCCGGCGGTGTACCGGGATGTGCAATGAATCAAGAGTGACCGGTATGAAAATACGAATGGTGGCTTTGCCACAAATACGATGTCAACTATATGTGCAAGGCAGTATGACAATGATGGAGCGTGTCTTAATAAATGGAACGGTGGAAAGTTGCATGGCAATATATCTCAAAATGGCTATGGAAATGCCATAATAGGCAGGTATGGTGGCTGTTTTGAGGAAGGTAAATGTTTGGTTTATGGTACCGGCGAAAGTTGCACGGTACTAGAGAGGCTAGCAATGGTGGAAGGGTGAGAGTGCGTATAATCCATGGAGTCAACATTAGTCATAAAGAACTCACATAGTTATTGCAAAACTCTATAAGTCATCAAAAACCAAGCACTGCACGCATGCTCCTAGGGGGATATATTGGTAGGAAAAGACCATCGCTCGTCCCTGACCGCCACTCATAAGGAAGACAACCAAAGAAATACCTCATGCTTCAAATTTGTTACACACCGGTTACCATACGTGCAAGCTACGGGACTTGCAAACCTCAACACAAGTATTTCTCAAATTCACAATTACTCAACTAGGATGACTCTAATATCACCATCCTCATGTCTCAAAACATTCATCAAGTATGAAACTTCTCCTACTATTCAACACACTTTATATGAAAGTTTTTATTATACCCATCTTGGATGCCCATCATATTAGAACTAATTTTATAACCAAAGCAAATTACCATGATGTTCGAAAAGACTCTCAAAATAATATAATTGAAGCATGAGAGATCAATAATTTCTATAAAATAAAACCACCACCGTGCTCTAAAAAGATATAAATGAAGCACTAGAACAAAATTGTATAGCTCAAAAGATATAAGTGAAGCACATGGAGTATTCTAATAAATTCTGATTCATGCGTGTGTCTCCCAAAAGGTTTGGACAGCAAGGATGATTGTGGTAAACTAAAGAGCAAAGAATAAAATCATACAAGACGCCACAAGCAAAACACATATCATGTGGTGAATAAAAATATAGCCTCAAGTAAAGTTACCGATGGACGAAGACAAAAGAGGGGATGCCTTCCGGGGCATCCCCAAGCTTAGGATTTTGGTTGTCCTTAAATTTTACCTTGGGGTGGCTTGGGCATCCCACGCTTAGGCTCTTTCCACTCCTTGTTCCAAAATCCATCAAATCTTTACCCAAAAACTTGAAAACTTCACAACACAAAACTCAACAGAAAATCTCGTGAGCTCTGTTAGTATAAGAAAATAAACCACCACTTTAAGGTATTATAATTAACTCATTCTTTATTTATATTGGTGTTAAACCTACTGTATTCCAACTTCTCTATGGTTCATACCCCCCCCCCCCGATACTAGCCATAGATGCATCAAACTAAGCAAACAACACGCAAAAAACAGAATCTGTCAAAAACTGAACAATCTGTAGCAATCTGTAGGTTTCAAATACTTTTCTAACTCTGAAAATTCTGAAAAATTAGGACGACCAGGAAAATTTGTATATTAATCTACTACAGTTTGAATTGGTATTTTATCGCTCTCTGGTAAAAAATGATAATTATTTTTGTGAGCGCATACTTTCTGTTTTTATCAGCGGGATCAAACAACAATCACCCAAGATGATCGTAAAGGCTTTACTTGGCACAAACACCAATTAAAAAATAAAAAGCACAATCATAATAGAGGCTAGATAAATTATTGATTACAAAGAAGGAACAAAAAGTAAAGAACAAAAATAAAATTGGGTTGCCTCCCAATAAGCGCTATGGTTTAACGCCCCTAGCTAGGCATTGATAATTTCAATGATACTCACATAAAAGACAAGAATTGAAGTACAAAGAGAGCATCATGAAACATGTGACAAACACATCGAAGTCTAACATACTTCCTATGCATAGGCATCTTATAGGCAAACAAATTATCATAGCAAGCAAAAACTAGCATATGCAAGTAAGCGGAAAGAAACAATAGCAATCTCAACATAACGAGAGGTAATTTAGTAACATGAAAATTTCTACAATCATATTTTTCTCTCTCATAATAATTACATGTGGTATCATAAGAAAATTGAACAAAATAGCTACACCTAAAATATTTTCAACACGATCCACATGCATGCACAGTTGACACTGTTCCAAAATAGTGGGATTAACATTAACTAAAGTCATGACATCTCGAAACCCACTTTTATCAAAATTTCATAAGATTGAACTTTCTCCAAATATGTGGGATCTAAAGTTGACATCTTCCAAACACACTTTCAATAATATTTCAAACACTATTATCAATCTCATATTCATCATGGGGGTTAAATAAAATTTTAAGATCATAAGAAGAATCACCCCAATCATGATCTTTGCAACAAGTAGAGGACGTAGCAAAACTAGCATGCGCAAGCTTTGGGTTTTGTATATTATTAGCACAATTGACATTAATAGAATTTGTAATAACATCAATGCAATCATGCTTTTCATTCAAGGAGCTATCATGAATCACTTTATAAATTTCTTCGTTTAACACTTCATCACAATTTTCGGATACATAAATCTCAAGAAAACCTCCATGAAGATAATCTAGTGAACTCGATTCACTAGCAATGGGTTCATCATAATTGGATCTCTTGAAAACATTAGCAAGTGGATGAGGCTCCATATCAATAGATTTTTAGCAAGTGAAGATGCAAGCAAATAGGAGGAACATGGCAACACAAGCAAACATGAGACATGACGAGAAAAAAGCAAACGAAAAAGAGTGGCGAATAAAACGGCAAATTTTGTGAAGTGGTGGAGAGGAAAATGAGAGGCGGATGGAAAATAATGTAATGCGAGGGAGAAGAGTTTATGATGCGTACTTGGTATGTCTTGACTTGGCGTTGATCTCCCCGGCAACGGCGCTAGAAATCTTTCTTGCTACCTCTTGAGCATGCGTTGGTTTTCCCTTGAAGAGGAAAGGGTGATGCAACAAAGTAGCGTAAGTATTTCCCTTAGTTTTTGAGAACCAAGGTATCAATCCAGTAGGAGACAATGCACAAGTCACCAAGTACCTGCAGAAACAATCAAGAACCTCGCAACCAACGTGATAAAGGGGTTGTCAATCCCTTCACAGTCACTTGCGAAAGTGATATCTGATAGAGATAGTAAGATAAATATTTTTTGTATTTTGTTGTATAGATTGGAAAGTAAAGATTGCAAAATAGTAATAGAGATGCGATAATAAAAGTGATGCAATATAATAAGAAAGAGACCCGGGGGCCATAGGTATCACTAGTGGCTTCTCTCATGATAGCATGTATTACGGTGGGTGAACAAATTACTGTCGAGCAATTGGTAGAAAAGTGCATAGTTATAAAGGTATCTAAGGCAATGATCATGAATATATGCATCACGTCCGTGTCAAGTAGATCGAAACGATTCTGCATCTACTACTATTACTACACACATCGACCACTATCCAGCATGCATTTAGAGTATTAAGTTCATAAGAACAGAGTAACGCATTAAGAAAGATGACATGATGTAGAGGGATAAACTCAAGCAATATGACATAAAGCCCATCTTTTTATCCTCGATGGCAACAATTCAAGACGTGCCTTGCTTCCCCTACAGTCACTGGGAAAGGACACCGCAAGATTGAACCCAAAGCCAAGCACTTCTCCCATTGCAAGAAAGATCAATCTAGTAGGCCAAACTAAACTGATAATTCGAAGAGACTTGCAAAGATATCAAATCATGCATATAAGAATTCCAAGAACCAAATAATATTCATAGATAATCAAGTTCATAAACCCATGATACGTCTCCGTCGTATCTACTTTTCCAAACACTTTTGCCCTTGTTTTGGACTCTAACTTGTATGATTTGAATGGAACTAACCCGGACTGACACTGTTTTCAGCAGAATTGCCATGATGTTTTTTTATGTGGAGAAAACAAAAGTTCTCGGAATGACCTGAAACTCCACGGAATATCTTACAATAAATAATAAAAAATCCTCGCCAAAGATGAAGACCAGGGGGCCCACACCCTTTCCACGAAGGTGGGGTTCGCCCCCCCCCCCCTCTAGGGCGCGCCCCCTACCTCGTGGGCCCCCTGGAGAGCTCCCGACTCCAACTCCAACTCTATATATTTGCTTTCGAGGAGAAAAAAATAAGAGAGAAGATTTCATCGCGTTTTACGATACGGAGCCGCCGCCAAGCCCTAAAACCTCTCGGGAGGGCTGATCTGGAGTCCGTTCGGGGCTCCGGAGAGGGGGATTCGTCGCCATCGTCATCATCAACCATCCTCCATCACCAATTTCATGATGCTCACCGCCGTGCATGAGTAATTCCATCGTAGGCTTGCTGGACGGTGGTGGGTTGGATGAGATTTACCATGTAATAGAGTTAGTTCTATTAGGGTTTGATCCCTAGTATCCACTATGTTCTGAGATTGATGTTGCTATGACTTTGCTATGCTTAATGCTTGTTACTAGGGCCTGAGTGCCATGATTTCAGATCTGAACCTATTATGTTTTCATCAATATATGAGAGTTCTTGATCCTATCTTGCAAGTCCATAGTCACCTATTATGTGTTATGATCCGTTAACCCCGAAGTGACAATAATCGGGATACTTACCGATGATGACCGTAGTTTGAGGAGTTCATGTATTCACTATGTGCTAATGCGTTGTTCCGGTTCTCTATTAAAAGGAGGCCTTAATATCCCTTAGTTTCCATTAGGACCCCGCTGCCACGGGAGGGTAGGACAAAAGATGTCATGCAAGTTCTTTTCCATAAGCACGTGTGACTATATTCGGAATACATGCCTACATTACATTGATGAATTGGAGGTAGTTCTGTGTCACCCTATGTTATGACTGTTACATGATGAACCACATCCGGCATAATTATCCATCATTGATCCGATGCCTACGAGCTTTCAATATACTGGTTTACGCTTATTTACTTTCCCGTTGCTATTGTTACAATCACTACAAAATACCGAAAACATTACTTTGCTTTCGTTACTCTTTTGTTACTGTTACCATCACTATCATATTACTTTGCTACTAAACACTTTGCTGCAGATACTAAGTTTCCAGGTGTGGTTGAATTGACAACTCAGCTGCTAATACTTGAGAATATTCTTTGGCTCCCCTTGTGTCGAATCAATAAATTTGGGTTGAATACTCTACCCTCGAAAGCTGTTGCGATCCCCAATACTTGTGGGTTATCGAGGAGAACTTTGTATTGAAGATTAAAGAGAGAGAAGAAGAGGCTAATAGCATTTTGAGGGATCCACATTCCTAGGCCATGCCATGCCAATCATTGAACTTTCTGAAATGATCATCTTGAAAGAGCATTAGTTCAATGAGCTATATGTTGTTAGGCATTACCAAAACCACCTAGGGATAGTTGCACTTTCAATCTCCACATTTTTGGTAATTGATGACAACATATAGATCAAAGCTTTCGACAAATGATAATAAGATTGAAAAACATCGTCGCTTTGAGAAGTATGTGGTAAGCAAGAGCTCCCACTAAATTTGTGCATTATTTAAATTTTGCTTTTGAATGCAAATGCGCAATCGATTAGGATCATGGGCTACTCTTCCGTGTCACATACATCATGGTGGAGCGCTCAAAATGATAGAATGTAAAATATGCACTCATCACCAAGGAAAAGTGAATGATCATACATGAGAGATAAATAATAGCATCATTCAAGCACAAGCATTAAGTAATATGATCAAACACATGATCAAACAAGTATCACACACACACATAAAGTATCAAAGAGGTATGTACACAAATAAGTATCAAAGAAGTAGCAAATGAGGCAAAAAGAAGCAAAGCTCTCTCTCTCTCTCTCTCAAAGCCTATGATCTATAAACTTACTCCCTCATTGGCAACAAGTTACCAAAAAGCTTGAAAATGCATAGTGCTATGCATATCTCTAAGCTTGATCTTCGGGAGGAAGCGTTGATAGGACTCCAAGGACAAATGCATCAGTTGAAGCTGTTGGAGCTGGTGGAGTGGCAACTGGAGGTGCTACTGGTGCTGTAGCTGCAGGTGCTAATGTAGTTGCCCTTGTGTCAGTCACTGGCACTGCAGCAGATCTTTGTCCCCTTGGCACTCTCTGAAAGGCATCTGTGGTAGCATGCCCTTTCCTCTTCTCAGCATCTTCTTGGACCTGCTCAACTGCTGCCTGCATCTCTGTCACCTTCAAGTCAAGATCATGGAATTTTGTTTCAATGATCCCCTCCAGGCTCTATTGGTTCTGAGTCAGGGTGGCCAATCCTTTCTCAATCCTCAAGGTGGCTTGAATAAGATATCCAAGTTGATTGTGCTTTGATTTTGTCGGCGTCCTGGGAACGGGGGTCCCCATACTTGCCTACCTGCGGCCGACGGTGTGGCTCCACCAGCGGCCCTGTACGGCCCATCTTCATCAGCGAACACTCAACACCCTCATGAGGGGCCAAGCCTCACGAGGAAGACAACGCAAGACCTCCTCGGGGGCAGCCTCACCAGGCTAGCTCGCGAGGGGCGGAGAGATCAAGGCAAGGGGCACCTCGCGAGGTCCCTGTGACGCAAGCCATGACGACCATGGCCAAGCTGGCGCCAGCGCGCGCAGTGTACTCATTTCCCCTTTGGTGCTAAAGAGGCAAGCGCAGTCGAGGAGTCCCGAGGCATCAGGCAAAGGTTTCCATATCCGTGCAACAAGACCAAGACCAGTAGGACGGCGGGAGGGAGGTCACCATGGATCTCAGGATGGCGTCACCGCCAGAACCTTTGGCAGGCGAAGACCACCTTTAGTCAGGATTACTTGTACTAGTTGTCTCCCTTCAAATTTGGCCGTTGTTGGATCCCTTCCCGCCTACATTTGGGAAGAGGACCAAGGCCTCTATAAATATGACTAGCCACTGTAGCAGTGAGGAGGATAGACTCATCTTGGATCGAATCCATTTCATCTTCACACACACAAGCTCACCGAGTTGAAGGACACCTCTCCTCAGGAGGCTGTTCTTCCCTTATACTCGTTCATCTTCAGCTCAAGAGGCAATCCACCACACCACACTGGAGTAGGGTATTACACCTCATCGGTGGCCCGAACCAGTATAAACCATGAGTCTTTTGTTCTGCGAGTTTGACATACTGAGCTTTGAGATTGTGGTGAGAGCGTGAGCTATGGGGACGAGAGATCTTCGTGCGAACCCCAGAGTTCGAACCTCAAGGGTTTTGCCAGAACCTGAAATCCGACATTTGGCGTGCCAGGTAGGGGGTGCGCTGAAGCTTTCCTTCCGTCGATCCACGCTCAGGCACCTCCGTGCCTTGTCGTCATGGCCGGCGTTGCTTCCCCGGCTGGGATGAAGGACACCCACGACAGCGCCAAGGGGTTCAGGGCCTTTGCCCCCACCTTGCGACAGGTACAATGGCTGCCCAAGTTCAAGCCGGAGATGCCGTCGCGCTATGACGGCACGGCAGACCCACCAGCTTTCTTGCTAGCATATGAAGAGGCCGTCCAGAAGGATGGGGGCAATGACAAGGTCATGGCCAACTGGCTTCCCATGGCCCTTGCTGGTGCACCACGTGCCTGGCTGCTCGCCCTCCCAAGATCCTCATTGGCATCTTGAGAGGAGCTGCATGACCACTTCGTCACGCGCTTTGCTGCGCTGGCGCCCCTCACCACCGCGGCCCTCCTCGGCGACTCGCGAGCACCGCCCTCCGACTATCACACCAAGCCGTTCTTCCACCAGATTGGCACCGGTTCCGTGCGGCAAGGAGCTCCCCCGGGCTGGGCGGCGCCCAAGGCCGACCTCACCTTCGACTCGGGGGGTCACCCCGTCACCACCATCGGCTCGGGTGTGCTCCCAATGCTTTGCACGCCCACCATCTGCAATGTAGCTGTCACCAAGACCCTCATCAACAGCGGCGCCGGTATCAATGTGCTCTCTGTGTAGGCTTTTAGCCTTCTTCATGTACCACTCGAATGGCTCCACCCCAGCAAGCCCTTCTCCGGGGTCGGCGGGGGCTCCACCAGCCCCTTGGGGCAGATCCGCCTTCCCGTGACCTTTGGCACTCGCGACAACTACCGCACTAAGATGATCAACTTCGACATCGCCCGCATTGGCCTCCCATAAAAAGCCATCCTTGGATACCCGCCCTGGCTCAGTTTATGGCGGCGACCCATCCAGCCTACAACCTCATGCAGATGCCCGGGAGCAAGGACGTCCTCACTATAGTTGGAGACACCAAGGAGGCTCTGGCGGTGCTCAAGTGTGCCCTCAAAACTGTCGCGGCAGCATGACCGGCCAACGATGCCACTCCAGGGGTTAAGGAGGCCGCGCCAGCAAGGAAGAAGTAGTTATTCACTCAAGATCGGGCTGAAACCAAGCAGGTGCCAGTCGAGGAAGATGGGTCCTTAGGAGCCACCTTCACCATAGGCGCCAACCTCGAGCCGGATCAAGAGGAGGTACTGGTGAGGTTCCTATGCGTGAACAAGGATTTATTCGCCTGGGAACCAAAGCAGCTAGTAGGGGTCCCGAGAGGGGTGATCGAGCATCACTTGAGGGTGTGCCCCAATGTGCGCCCTGTGAATTAGAAGGCGCGGCGACAGTCCACAGAGAAGCAGTCCTTCATCATCCAATAAACCCGCAAGCTGGAGGCAGTAGGTGTCATTCGCGAGGTTCGGTACCCCTAGTGGACAGTGAACCCCATCATCGTACCAAAGAAAGGTGGGAAGGAGCGCATGTGTGTTGACTTCACCAACCTTAACAAGGCCTGTCCCCAAGACCCGTTCCCGCTCTTGCACATCGACCAGATTGTCGACTCCACCGCCGAATGCGACCTATCGTGCTTCCTGGAAGCAATTTCAGGCTATCACCAGGTCAAGATGGCAGTGGAGGATGTGGAGAAGACGGCCTTCCTGACCCCTTGTGGGGTGTACTGCTACACTTGCATGCCGTTCGGGCTGTGCAACGCAGGCGCGACCTTCCAACGGCTGATGCACATCGCCCTGGGTCAGCAGCTTGGGAGGAACGCCGAGGCTTATGTTGACGACATTGTGGTAAAGTCTCGGGAGGCAAGAACTTCGATTCAAGACCTAGAGGAGACCTTCGCAAGCCTGCGCCAGGTAGACCTTCGGCTCAACCCAGAGAAGTGCATGTTCGGCGTCCCCTCTGGCAAGCTGCTAGGCTTCCTCGTGTCCCACAGGGGGATCGAAGCTAACCCGGAGAAGGTCAATGCGATGGAAGACATGAGCCCACCACAAACTCTCAAGGAGATGCAGAAGCTTGCAGGCCGCGTGACCTCGTTGGGGTGCTTCATCTCCAAGCTGGGAGAGCGCGCCCTGCCATTCTTCAAGCTGATGAAGAAGAAGGGCCCGTTCGAGTGGACCCCGGAGGCTGACCAAGCATTTTAAGACCTCAAGAGATACCTGACCGGCCCTCTAGTGATGGTGGCGCCGTGCCCTCTCGAGCCCCTGGTGCTTTACCTTGCCGCCACTCCCTACTCCGCCAGCGCAGCTCTAGTGGCGGTTCGAGAAGAGCGCTAGGCCAAGGGTCCGCCACGCTATGCCACACCCCCAGCCAGGGCGATACAGGACCCAGTGGGCATCGCAAGGGCTGCGGCAATGCCAATGAGTGACCAGGCCCAGCAAGGCCGCGTTCAAGGGCCAGCAGAGGCCCCAATGGGCAACCAGGTTCTTGGGGTCCCATCACCTCAAGAAACGCCCCAACTTCTGGTAGGAGCAGGCTCCATCAACGCTCCCACCCTCGTCGAGCACCCAGTGTACTTCGTCAGCACAGTACTGCGGGATGCAAGGGCACGGTACCCCATGCCTCAGAAACACTTGCCCGCGCTCTTGGTGGCCTCACGTAAACTGCAACACTACTTCCAAGGTCACCCAATCAAGGTCGTCTCGGCGTACCCGCTGGAGAGGGTACTCAGGAGCCCCAACGCTGCTGGAAGAATTGCCTAATGGAACATAGAGCTGCAAACATTCCAGTTGGAGTTCAGCACAACTTGGGTCATCAAGGGGGCTGCGCTCGCCGACTTCATGGCAGAATGGACTGACGCCCCGGGATTTGAAGCAGGCGAGGACCGATCCCTCTCGCCAGGAAGTGAATCACCAGATGGCTCGGTCATGTATTTCGATGGCGCGTTCGCATGCCAAGCCCTGGGAGCTAGAGCAGTGCTCATCTCGCCCACTCTGGACAAGCTCTACTACGTCGTGCAGCTCTTCTTACAGCAAGGCGAGTAGGTCTCCAACAACATCGTGGAGTATGAAGGCCTCATCGCTGGCCTTAAGGCCGCGGTGGCCCTGGGGGTGAAGCGCCTCACCATCAGGGGCGACTCGCAGCTCCTCGTCAACTTCTCCAACAAGGTATATGAGCCGAGGGACGAGCACATGGAGGCATACCTCGCGGAGGTACGCAAAATGGAAAGGCATTTCCTATGTCTAGAGTTGCAGCACGTGCCCCGTGGCACCCACAAGGTGGCCGACGACATCGCCAAAAGGGCGTCCAAGCGACAACCCCAAGAGCCTGGCATCTCTGAGGAGCGGGTCTTCAAGCCGTCGGCAGCACCTCCGCTTTCGGGGTCGGCGCCGCCTCGAGAGGAGCTCCCCCAACCACCTACCTCGGGAGCCCTGGTCTACGGCCCGACATCGGGAGCGCACCTACTCCTGGCGCTCGAGCCTTAGGAGGGGTGCTGGACTAAGGAGTTCAAGGAATACGTAACGCAAGGGACACTGCCGGAGAAAGAGGAGGATGCGGAGCGCGTGGCCCGAGAGGCTACAACAAACTGCATCCAGGACGGTGACTTAGACAGGAAGCGGCCAAATGATGTTTCCTTGCGATGCATCTCGAGGGAACAGGAGAACGAGTTGCTGGCTGACATACACGGTGGAGACTGTGGGCACCACTCATTATCACGAACCCTCGTCGGCAAGGCATTTCGCAGCGGGTTCTTCTGGCCTACGGCGCTCAATGACGCAACTGAGATGGTGAAGTCCTGCAAGGCTTGCCAATTCCACGCCAAGCAGATCCATCAGCCAGCTCAGGGCCTCCAGACCATCCCGCTCTCGTGGTCGTTCATAGTCTTGGGGCTGGATATCTTAGGCCTTTTCCCTTGAGTGTGTTGGGGCTACCGCTACCTCTATGTCGCCATCGACAAGTTCACCAAATGGGCGGAGGTAGAAGATGTCCGCACCATCCCGGCCGGGTCTACGGTCAAGTGATACGTCTCCAACGTATCTATAATTTATGAAGTATTCATTCCATGTTTACAATAGTTTTATATGATTTTTGTATGATTTGATTAGAACTAACCTGGATAGACGTTGTTTTCAGTAGAACAACCGTGGTGTTGTTTTTGTGCAGAAATAAAAGTTCTCGGAATGCGATGAAATCAACGGAGAATTTTTATGGAAAATATAAAAAATACTAGAACAAAAATCTACCAGAGGGGAGTCCCGTGGGCCCCACGAGGGTGGGGGCGCGCCTCTATGACTCGTTCACTACCCATGGGCCCCCTGACTTGTTCTCGATGCAAACCTCTCCTATAAATACCCAATCCTCCAGAAATTAACCAAGATCGGAAGTTCCACCGCCGCAAGCTGTTGGATTTCGGGTTCCGGCAGACCCTTGAGGTTCGAACACTGGGGTGCGTGCGGAGATTTCGCCTTCTACCTACCTGCACCCCTCCGCCTCGCTGAGATCTAAGCTATGGGAAGAACAACACAAGAGACACAGGGTTTATACTGGTTCGGGCCGCCGTTGTGGTGTAACACCCTACTCCAGTGTGTGGTATGGTGGATTGCCTCTTGGGCTAATGATGATGAGCAATACAAGGAAGAACAGCCTCGCGAGGGCCTGTTCTTGGCTGTGGGGATGAACTGCTAGGAGGAGTTCAGTCACCCTTCTCTCTCTCCGTGTGTGATGTTACTCGATCTGATTTTCCCTTCCCTTTCTACCCTGTGGGTGGCTAGTCCTATTTATAGGAAAAGGCCCTGGGCCTCTTCCCAAATATTGAGCGGGAAGGGCGCCAACAATTGGCCATTTTGAAGGGGAACATCTGGTACACTTATCCTGACTAAAGTTAGTCCTCGCCTGCCAAAGACTCTGGTGGTGATGCTGGCTTGGGCTCCTTAATGACTTCCTCCCTGCCGTTGGACTGGTCTTGGTCTCGTTGCACCGAAACAGGTGCCTTTGCTTGATGCTCTCGCCTGCGCTTGCTCCCTTTGCACCAAAGAGGAAAGGAGGACACTGCGCGGGCTGGCGCCCGCCTGGCGCCCTTGGTCGTCATGGCTTGCGTCATGGGCACCTCGTGAGGTACCCCGCCTTGATCTCTCCGCCTCCTCGCGAGCCAGCCTGATGTGGCCGTGCCTGAGGAAGCTCCGTGTCATCCACCCTCGCGAGGCTTGGCCCCTCGCGAGGGTCTTGGGTCTGCGTCGATGAAGCCGGGCCATGCTAGGCCCCCTTTGAGCCATGCCGCAGGCTGCAAGTAGGCAAGTCTAGGGACCCCCATTCCCAGAACGCAGTCAGTAGCCCCCGGGCCCAAGGCGTGCCCGGACGTGGCCGTGCAGGGAGGCGAAAGGGCAAGGGCGAAGCGCCACGGGCCCTAACAGCCTGCGAACTCGGGCATCGCGTGGCGGTTGATTGGACGTGGGCGCCTCAGCAACCGCGCGAGTTGATAAAGGAACGGCATCTACCCAGGCTTTGCTTTTTGCTTTCTCCGATTGCTGCTCAGATCCCCTTTCTTGCGCGTCTCCTTCCTTTCTCCAAAATTTCCAGATCTACTCCGACCGCGTGACCTAGGAAGCCATGGCGCCTCGTCAGTCCCCAGCCGGAGCTTGGTACTCGTTTGCCCTGGACTCGCCGAATGTGTCGGAGGCGAGCCTCACCTGGTTGCGCCGGATGGTGGCGGCGCAGGGCATCGATGGGGCGAAGGTGTTCAAGGCTGGCTCCGCCACCCCTGAGGGCCAAGGGAGCACCTTCTATCCGTTCTTTGTAAGCGCCATTGCTGCTGGCCTGGTGCCTCCCTTCTCCGAGTTCTTCTTCTCTATCCTCCGCCATTATAAGCTACAAGTTCTGCATCTCCACCCCAACTCTGTCCTTCTCCTGGCAATCTTCGCCTATTACTACGAGGCTCACATAGGGGTGCAGCCGTCGGTGGCCTTACTGCGCCACTATTTCTACCTCCGGACCTCTCGCAGTCCTACTTCCGCGTGCGCGAGCTTCATCGCGTACGGTGGCGCCATTGCCATCTCGAACCCCGGGAAAAGGATAGAGGGCTTCAGGAGCAAGTGGGTCCTGGGAGATGCTGGGCGCATCCACCCTCGGCTGATCTTGCCCATGGAGCAACCCACGAGCTCCAGCGATTGGGGTCGAGCAGAGCTCGCGGACCCCCGCACGAAGCTGGTGTTGGAGAAGATGGATGTGGATCTGAGGCCGGCCAACATGGCGGCGGCGAAGTTGACCGGCACGTCGCTGCTGAGGGAATTCCTGGAGCACCAGCTGGCTCCGCTTAGGCAGTACTCACTTCCGATGTGGAGGCCCCATCCGAGCCCCGCGGCCTTGGCTGACGGAGATCTGGCTGCGGTCCTCCAATCTCTGGTCGGGGGCGATGTGGCGAGGTTGGAGGGCGCCCCTACGCCCTTGTTCCTCCGCGACGACTGGGAGCAGGTAGTGGAGTCCATGCCCGTCTTCAACGGGACGGGCCCGTGCCCAAAGAAACTCCCGGGGAATCGGTGGACATGTCCTCCGACGACTCCAGTGAAGAGGAGGAAGGAGGGGAGCGGGAAAAAGGGCCCGACTCCGAGGAGACCGACGGAGAGTCGAGGGATCCCCTCCCCCGGCGCAGGTCCCGCGTTCTCCGCCTCTCTCCGAGCGATGACGATGAGGATGATTACGAGCAGGACGGTGGAAGCTTGCCCTCGATCCCGAAGAAGGACAGGACCGGGCTGATCTCCCGCGGGTCTGCCCCGGCCCCGAGGCGGACCGCAGACGCGCCTTCCGCTCCCAAGCTTCCCGAGGTTGACCCTTCCAGCCGGCTTTCGGGCTTAAAATTTGGCCAGAGGCCGCTTGAGCTCACTGGCGATGACCCGTAAGTGCTTGATTCTTGTCTTTATTTCTTGTTCTGCTTCTGAGGCTTGACGTCAGCATCTCTTGGATAGGCTGGCGCCCACCGCAAAGAAGCCGAAGGGAGCTCCTGAGGTTCCATCAGTGGCAGTGCCTCTGCCCGCGAAGGAAGGTGACCGCGACGCACGGGCTTCTCCTGCCCGGTCGTCCTCGCGAGGCCTGGCTGAGCCGGCTGGGGCGGGCTCAGCTCCCATGGCCCAAGTGACTCCCGAGGTGCCTTTGCCTGCTGCCGCCACTTCAACCGTTGGGGCGCAGCAAGCTTCGCCTCAGGATGCTGTGGTCGCGCTGCCGCCTTCTCCTCCTACTCCACCGACCGCTGTCTCTCCGACTCCTCCTGCCGTTCTGGATCGTGCTGCCGCTGAGCTGGACCGGCTGCGGTAGGATCTTCTTGGCGCCGACCCTTGCTTGGTGGCCGGGCGCTTGGAGCTGGCTTCAGGATGGATTCGCTCTGATGCTTCGATTCGGGCGATGCTGGTCCAGGCCTCGACGGCTTGCGATGAGGAGAGGCAGGCCGTCCTTGAGGCGAAGGCTGCACGTGACGCAGCCCTGGGGGAGGTGGTCGACGTCCGTGGTCGCTGCAAGGCGCTGGAGGACGAGCTACGGGACCAGCTCGCGAAAGAGGTCCGCCCTCGCCAAGAGCAGGAAGAAGGGTGAAGGCTCGCGAGGCGGCCGTGGAGGGCCGGGAGGCCAAGCTCAGGAAGCACCGCGACCACCTAGGCGCGCTGGAGCAGGAGTTGGGGGCGAGGAAGGTCGAGCTGGACGACAAGGCCCAGGTTCTTGCCGAGGATCGTGTGGCCTTCGCGGAGATGGAGGCGAAGGCTCGCTCCTCGCTGAGGATGCTTTACGACAGCGGCCTAGAGAGTCCACTGGCTGGCGCCGAGGACGGCCCCGACAAGCTGCTTCCCTTCCTGGTTTGCACTCTTGAAGATGTCTCCCTTGGCCTTGGCCCCAGGGCCGAGGCTGAGGCATGTGTCCTGTCTTCTGCAGCGCGACGCGGGTCCTCACCCACATCTACCTTCGATATCCCGGCGTCGACCTCGACAGCCTACTGGAGCCAGTAAGCGGCGAGCGTGCCGCTGCCGCTGCCGAGGCCATGATGGCTCGCGCGGAGGCTCTGCTAGGGATGTTCCGGGCCTTCAGCACCAAGCTGAAGCAAGGCGCTGCCGACCCCGCTGCTCCATGAGGCGAACCCACTCCGCGCTGCTCCACCGCCGACAAGTGACTCCGTTGTGGCTGCTGTCCTTCCTTTAATTCCTGCACATGTATCATGCCTCAGGGAGGCATTTAAACTTGCGTTTGGCATTGCGATAACAGTGTGGACTGTAATATTCGCTTTTGAATTCCTTGAAATTTGCGCTTTTCCTTCCTACTTGCTTATGTTCTACGCCGGCAGAGCCCGGCCCCGCGCATACCTCACCCAGCGTTAGTCCCGACCAGAAACCAGGACGGGGCCAAGGAGTGAGGGGCTATGTGACAACTTAGGCTCCTGAGTCGCGATGCTCAGGAGTCCCCCTTGGTGCACGAACAACAAGTAGGGAGGTATGATGTGGGTGGATCTACCGTTCTATGTTTGCAGAGCCCGGCCGCGCGCATACCTCAATCGCCGTTAGCCTTTCGGAACTAAGGAGTGAGGGGCTACGTGACCAGTTAGGCTCCTGAGTCGCGATGCTCAGGAGTCCCCCTTTGTGCACGAACAGCAAGTAGGGAGGTATGATGTGGGTGGATCTACCGTTCTACATCTGCAGAGCCCGGCCGCGCGCATACCTCAACCGCCGTTAGCCTTTCGGAACTAAGGAGTGAGGGGCTACGTGACCAGTTAGGCTCCTGAGTCGCGATGATCAGGAGTCCCCCTTGACGCTCAAACGGCCTTCGTACCTTGGCTCCGCTCGGGGAGAGACGCGCGACGAACCAGGCCCGGGGGGGCCTGGTTGGGTGGCGTGTGTCTGGGCATGACCCAGGCGCAGCCCCCGTGCCCAGCCCCCTCGCGCGGCACTCGCGAGGGGAGGCGTTACGATGAGGCTAGACACTGAGCTCTGGGCTCCCTGAGGTTGATGCGGCCCGGGGGCCGCCCTTAGTTGTTTATCACCAGCGCGGAGCATAGCACTTCCGTATGTGTACGGGCATAGCCGCTCCTCGGCAGTGTCGTCAGCCAGCGCGGAGCATGGTGCTTCCACTGGTACATGGGAGGGGGCTCCCCTCCGGGAGGAGCCCCCAGGGCGTGTACAGCCCCGCCCTGACACGTGGCTGGCACGGTAGGGCCTGGCGAGGTGTATCTGGGCACCCGTGAGCCAGCGCGGGACTCACGGGGCCCTACCTCTAGGTGGGTTGCGCCTAGCACTGGGCCTTATCTTGTGATGTGTCCCTGCAAATTTGGTTAGATGCCGGCACTCTACGTCCTCGGGTCCCGACCCTCGAGCTGGTCTCAGCCGTCGCTGGTATGCCAGGTCGTGATGCCGTGGACAAGGCCAGAGGGTGAGGGGTGGAGAGCCAGTAAGAGCCCTGAGTCGCGATGCTCAGGTACCCCCCCCCCTTTAACGTGCAAGTGGTCGGCATGGAGAAGAAGAGGTGCCGTGGACAGGAATCAAATAATCAAGCATGGTGGGTCGAACGCATAGCCGGAAATAAACACAAAAGGGGTACATGCCGCTCGGTCTGGCCCGAGCGACTTGGGGGATGATGCAGCCCGAGGGGCGCCCCCAATAAGGTAAGCTAACAACATGGAATAAAAGGGATACATGCCGCAGGGACGGACCCACGCGGCCTGGGAATAATGCAGCCCTGGGGGGGCGCTCCCAGCTGGAAGTGAAACTTGAAAGATGTCACCTGATGATGTTGAGGATGAAGGAGTGTTGGTGTAGCAGACTCGGTGGGTTGCGGAAGCCGATCCTCACGAGCCCCCAAGCCCAGGGGCCTCGGGAGGCTCCGGAGGCGCTGGTGGTTCCTTGCGGACCATCTCCATCTCCGCCAGCGCTGTGGAACGCCTGGCCTCTTGAGCCTCCATGATGCCCCTCGTGAGGCGCTGGTACGTGGCAGCCGTGTTCGGCAAGCCGTAAGGCATGCGAACGTAGCTGTGGGGTGGACCTTCACAGCGCCCCACTCGCGAGGGACAGAGGCGCTCCAGAGAGGCGACTTGATTGAGCCCTAGTATGTCGATGCAGACGCGCAGCCCACCATCCTCGCCTGGGTGGGGAGCCACAGGTGGTAGGCGGTGGCCGCCTCTCATGACTCTTGACTCCTGTAGCTCCTGAATGGCCTTGCTGACGAACTCCTGAGGGTCTGGCTCTCCTTGCTTTACTCCTTCCTGAGGGAAACGTTCTTCGAAACATGCCTCCATGTGGTGCCCAAGCGCCTCCCTCGTGACCTTAGCCAGGTCGGTGGCCCTCCAGGGGAGAGCCCCCGAGCCCTGCCTGAGGAGGGCGCCAGGCGCCCTTTCCTATGCGATGGAAGGAGGTTCCCCCTGGGCAGGCGCGGGCCCTGAGGGGCCGGGCCGGACTATGTCTTCTTCTTCTTGGGGGCGGTCTCGGGAAGCCTCCTGCTTCCGCGATCCGGGTCTTCCAGTGATGCGGCCTGAAAGGCTCGTTCCAGGGAACACACCGCGTCCTTCTCTTCACAGGGCACCATGATGACTCCGCCACTTCCTCGCATCTTGAGGATGTTGTAGCCGTGGTGAGTTACGGCCATGAACTTGGCCAGCGCTGGGTACCCAAGGATGGCGTTGTACGGCAGGCGAATGTGAGCGATGTCGAAGTCGATCAGCTCGGTGCGGTAGTTGTCGCGTGTCCCGAAGGTGACTGGGAGGTGGACCTGCCCAATTGGGACCGTGGAGCCGTCGGTGACTCCCGAGAAAGGCTTGGTTGGCTGAAGCTGGTTGTAGGGCACTTGGAGATTGTTGAATGTTTCCACGGACAGGACGTCGAGCCCTGCCCCGCCATCGACGAAGGTCCAGGTGACAACCACGTTGCTGATGATTGGGGAACAAAGCATAGGGAGGACTCCGGCTATAGCTGCACACTTGAGCTAATCTGCTGAGCTGAACGTGATGGCGCACGCCGACCACCTGAGAGGGCGCGTGGCTTCTAGCTTGGCAAGGACTGCATTCACTTTGCGGGCGAACTTCTTGAAGATGCATTGAGAGGCTGAGGCGTCAGCCCCGCCCAGGATGCAGGCGATTGCGCGCGGCTACTGGAAGCCCCCAGCCCCCTCGTCCTGATGGCGGTCCTCGTTTCTCCTTGGATGCGGCAGTAGCAGAGGGAGGCCTACGTTGCCTTGCGGGCGATCCTCGCGAGGCTGATCCCTCCAGTCTCCCTTGCGAGGCGGGTCTTGCCAGCGATCCTCGTGAGGTTGATCGCGCCACCCTTGGCGCGGGCCGCGGTCTTCCCAGTGCCCTGCGTTCCTTCCTCCTCCTCGACCTTAGCTCCGGTCACCACGGTCGGGGCGACGGCCGATCCTTCCTTCTCGCACGGCTCGGAGCTCTTGACATTCGTTGGTGTTGTGGGTGTGGAGGTCGTGGTACACACAGTACCGACTGCCCTTGGGAGGTTCGGGCAGATCTCTGCCCAGCTTGGTGTCTGGTTCTGCCGCGAGCACGGCAACCCCCTTGCGCTTCACATCCTTGGCCTTGGGCTTCTTCTCTTCTGGGTCTGCGGCAGGCAGCTTGAGGAGGGAGAGACGCCCTTCCTCAGCCCTGGCGCACTTGGTTGCCAAGTTGAACAACTCCAAGGAAGTGCATAGGTCTTCATGCATCGCCAGCTCCTCCTTCATCTTGACATGGCGCACGCCGTCGGAGAAGGCTGAGATGATGGCCTCCTCGGTCACCTTGGGAATCTTGAGGAATGTATTGTTGAAGCGCTGGATGTACTTCTGCAGGGTCTCTCTGGGTTGTTGCTTGATGTGGCGCATGTCGCTCACGGCGGGTGGCCGGTCGCGAGTACCTTGGAAGTTGGCGATGAAGCGGGTGCGCATCTCATCCTAGGAGCCAGGTGCGGGCCCCATCCTTGAGCTCCATGGGAAACTAGTTCGCCGTGACCTTCTCGTCTCCGTTGGCAGCTTCGATGCCCAGCTCATAGAGCTGGAGGAACTTCGTAGGGTCGGCTATGCCGTCGTAACGAGGAGGCAGGTCTGGCTTGAACTTGCCAGGCCACGCGACGCTGCGTAGCTCGGCGGTGAATGCACGGCAGCCTGCTGTGGCCACGGGAGGCCTTGGGTGACGAAGAACTTGGTCTTGCATGCCCCCACGCACTGCAGCTGGGAGCAGCGTGGGGTCTTGACGCGCGGGAGCAGGAGCATGGTCGCGGCGTGCTGGAGCAGGGAGCGCCCGGGCAGCTTCTTGCGGGCGAGGGACTTCTTGGCAGCTCTGCTCTTGCCGCGCTGGCACCTGACGGAGCGGGTTCCGCCCAGGGGCCACGCGCCTTGGAGCCATGGAGCCTTCTTGAGGAGGAGGCGGCCGGGGCTCCGCCGGAGCTTCGTCGCCCGCGCGGGGCGGGGTGCGGTGCAGCGGAATGGATGGCGCAGGAGAGCCCCCTGCAGCGCGGACGAGCTCGGCGACGCGCTCGAGCCATTCTTCGTAGACGTCATCGACGGGATGGTAGCGCAGGAGCTCGTTTGCCGCGATGAGCGCAGCTTGAGCCTCCATGGGTGCGCGGAGCGCACGGGATGAAGAACCAGCTGGGGTGAGTGAGGGAGTAGCGGTGCGGCCGTCTTGCCGCATGGACGGATGCTGAGACGATGCTTGCTACTCGTTCCCCGCCGGGCCGGTGGTGGCGTTGACGGCAGGTGACGGGGAACGGCGAGGACGCCTGCCGACAGGAGCCGTCTGGGCGACGCCGGAAGAGAGAGCGGCCCGGCGCTCGGTGCGGGTCCGACGAGCATCAGACATGGACGCGATGGTCGGAGGAGAACGGGGTGGTGGAAGACGAATTCCGGCGCACCCCTACCTGGCGCGCCAAATGTCGGATTTCGGGTTCCGGCAGACCCTTGAGGTTCGAACACTGGGGTGCGCGCGGAGATTTCGCCTTCTACCTACCTGCACCCCTCCTCCTCGCTGAGATCTAAGCTATGGGAAGAACAGCACAAGAGACACGGGGTTTATACTGGTTCGGGCCACCGTTGTGGTGTAACACCCTACTCCAGTGTGTGGTATGGTGGATTGCCTCTTGGGATGATGATGATGAGCAATACAAGTAGAACAGCCTCGCGAGGGTCTGTTCTTGGCTATGGGGATGAACTGCTAGGAGGAGTTCAGTCACCCTTCTCTCTCTCTGTGTGATGTTACTCGATCCGATTTCCCTTCCCTTTCTACCCTGTGGGTGGCTAGCCCTATTTATAGGCAAAGGCCCTGGGCCTCTTCCCAAATATTGAGCGGGAAGGGCGCCAACAATTGGCCATTTTGAAGGGGAACATCTGGTACACTTATCCTGACTAAAGTTAGTCCTCGCCTGCCAAAGACTCTGGTGGTGACGCTGGCTTGGGCTCGACAATGACTTCCTCCCTGCCGTTGGACTGGTCTTGGTCTCGTTGCACCGAAACAGGTGCCTTTGCTTGATGCTGTCGCCTACGCTTGCTCCCTTTGCACCAAAGAGGAAAGGAGGACACTGCGCGGGCTGGCGCCCTCCTGGCGCCCGTGGTCGTCATGGCTTGCGTCACGGGCACCTCGTGAGGTACCCCGCCTTGATCTCTCCGCTTCCTCGCGAGCCAGCCTGATGTGGCCGTGCCTGAGGAAGCTCCGTGTCGTTCGCCCTGCGAGGCTTGGCCCCTCGCGAGGGTCTTGGGTCTGCATCGATGAAGCCGGGCCATGCTGGGCCCCCTTCGAGCCACGCCGCAGGCCGCAGGCAGGCAAGTCTGGGGACCCCCGTTCCCAGAACGCTGACACAATCCTCTGTAGCCACGAGAAATCCATCTAGGCCCTCTCTGGCACCCTGCCAGAGGGGGCCATCATCACAGGAGGCTATGGGGGAGGATCCCAAAGGGGGCCATCATCATAGGAGGCTATGGAGGAGGATCCCGGAGGGGCCATCATCACCTTGAAGGACAAGGACCAGAGGGAGAACCTCTCCCCATCCAGGGGGGAGGCCATGGAGGATTAAGCACAAGGGGGAGAACCTCTCCTCCTCTCTCTCGGTGGCACCGGAGTGCCATCGGGAGGGGAATCATCGCCGCGGTGATCGTCTTCATCAACATCACCATCCTCATCTCTTTTACGCGGTCTACTCTCCCGTACCCCGCTGTAATCCCTACTTGAACATGGTCCTTTATGCCACATATTATGATCCAATGATGTGTTGCCACCCTATGATGTTTTGAGGAGATATCCTTTGTCTTTGGGTTGATTGATGATCTAGCTTGGTATGAGTTGTATGTTTTATTTTGGTGTTGTCCTATTGTGCCCTCCGTTTCACGCAAGCATAAGGGATTCCCGTTGTAGGGTGTTGCAATACGTTCATATTCGCTTATAGTGGGTTGGTTGAGTGATAGAAGCATAAACCTGAGTAAGGGGGTTGTTGCGTAATGGATAAAAGGGACTTGATGCTTTAATGCTATGGTTGGGTTTGCCTTAATGATCTTTAGTAGTTGCGGATGCTTGCTAGAGTTCCAGTCATAAGTGCATATGATCTAAGAAGAGAAAGTATGTTAGCTTATGCCTCTCCCTCGTATGAAATTGCAATGACAACTATCGGTCTTGTTAACAAGTGCCTAAGACAATTCCGCACACTGATCCATCATTATTCCACACTCGCTATTTATAATATTTAGTAATATATTCTAACTTTATGATAACATCCCCTACTTTTATATTTTATCTCTCTGATACCATGCAAAGTTATCCTCTTCATACCCACAACGTAGTTTTATTTCTCATTTCTAGTTGGAAACAAACGTTCGGTGTAGGTAGAGTTGTATTAATGGCAGATTGGACTTGAGAGAATATTGATCTTACCTTTAGCTCCTTGTGGGTTTGACACTCCATACTTGTCACTTCCACCATTGGAAATTGCTACGATGATTCCCTGTACTTGGGGATTATCATCAAGTTCATCAAGGGTCTCGTGAGCCGGTTCGGGGTCCCTAATCGCATCATCACCGACAAGGGGTCGTAGTTCACTAGCAATCTCTTCAAGACATATTGTGCTAACCTTGGAACGCAGATCTGCTACGCTTCGATGGCACACCCCAGGAGCAATGGCCAAGCCGAACGCGCCAACGCGGAGGTCCTGAGAGGCCTCAAGACCAGGACCTTTAAGAAGAAGCTCGAGGCCTGCGGCAGGGGCTCGAACGACAAGCTCCAGTCTGTGCTATGGTCCATCCGCACACCTGCCACCAGGCCAACAGGCGAGACCCTGTTCTTCCTCATCTATGGAGCAGAAGCGGTTCTCCCTCACGAGGTCAGGCATCGCTATGAGCGGGTCTTGGCGTTTGATGAGACTCAGCAGGACACCATTCGGGGGATGGACCTTGTGCTGGGGGAGGAATGCCACCACGAAGCCACGCTTCGAGTGGCAAGATACCATTAGGCACTATGACGGTATCAGTATTGCAGCATCCGCTCCAGGACGCTCGAGGTGGGTGACCTCGTCCTAAGGCGAGTGCTCTCCAGGGAAGGGTTGCATAACCTTTCGCCCATGTGGTAGGGCCCATTTAGGGTCCCCCACGTCTTCAGGCCTGGTGCCGTGTGCCTGGAGATGTAGGATAGGGTCCCCATCCAGAACGCCTGGAACATCCAGCATCTCCGGAAGTTCTACCCATGAAGCAAGGCCCAGCGCCTGTGAAGCAAGGCCCCTTGCCTATGAAGGTCCCCGCTCGTAACACTTTCACGTAATAATGAGTGGGGCTGTACACGCCCCGGAGTCTCAGGAGTGCTGCCCTTGGGCCTCGGGGCTCCCTCTCACGTCCCAGTGGCAGCACTTTGCTCTGCACTGGTGAGAAGACTAGACTAGGTGCCGGACATGGCTTTTCATTTGCTTTCTGTAGTTGGCTTGCCCCTTTTTTAATGGAAGTTCGCATTCTGGTGTTTCTTGTCATCTTGGTTCGATCACCTTTTCCTTTGTTCTTCCCTCGATTATTTGTTTTGGCCCATACTCTCCCTCACATGCCTCGAGAGGGGGCTAGATAGGTGCACTCGTGAGCGTTTTGTTTTTCTTGGTTCTTCGTGAGGCACCCTCGCTCGAGCTCGCAAGTTAGCGCTCCTCCCTTAGTCCGTGCCCCTCTGGTACCACGATGTAGAGCGCCGGTTCATAGTCGGCCGTGCCTAAGACCTAGGCTTTGAAGAATAAGAGGTTCTTAACAAAATTTTGCAGTTCCTCGACGCCTCCCAAGCCAATGGCAAGGAGGTCTCACCAGGTACTGGGATAGGCGCGCCTCACGAGGCGTAAACTACTTCAGACACATCGAGCTAAGTTATCTCTACACGCCTACATAAAACGCTGATACTGCAACACAACACAGGAATGATAAACATAACATAGCGACCTGGAAATCATGGTTCGTTGCATGCCCCTGCAGGGCCCCATAGTTGTTTCTTTTTAAATGCAGGAAGAAAGGAAAGAACAAAACAAAAGCAATGCACGCCCCCGCAGCGGTTCGCATGGGTGGGCCCTCGGCGCTTGAGGGAGTCTTGAACTAAGGGGTCCTCGGGCGTCCGACCTATTGGACATGGGCCGGACTGATGGGCCGTGAAGATACAAAGATCGAAGACTCAACCCGTGTCCGGATGGGACACTCCTTGGCGTGGAAGGCAACCTTGGTGCCCGGAAATGAAGATTCCTTTTTCTGTAACCGACCTTATGTAACCCTAGATCCCTCCGGTGTCTAAATGAACCGGAGGGCTAGGTCCGTAGACATATATCCTGATAATAGGCTAGATTTTAGGATTTAGTCATTACGATCTCATGGTAAATCAACTCTTGTAATACTCATATTCATCAATATCAATCACGCAGGAAGTAGGATATTACCTCCATAGAGAGGGCCAGAACCTGGGTAAACATTGTGTCCCCTGTCTCCTGTTACCATCGACCTTAGACACACAGTTCCGGACCCCCTACCCAAGATTCGCCGGTTTTGACACCAATATTGGTGCTTTCATTGAGAGTTCCACTGTACCGTCATCAAAAGGTTTGATGGCTCCTTCAATCATCTACAATGACACTGTCCAAGGGGAAGTCTTCCTCCTCGGACAGATCTTCGTGTTCGGTGGCTCCACATTGCGGGCCAACTCGCTTGGCCATCTGGAGCAGATCGAAAGCTACGCCCCTGGCCATCAGGTCAGATTTGGAAGCTTGAACTACGTTGCGGATATCCATGGAGACTTCATCTTCGATGGATTCGAGACCACGGCAGCCGCTCCCTGCCACCACAATGAAAATGACGTAAACATGTCATCGGTCCATACCCAGGAGATAGTACATGTAGGTGCTCTATCCCTAGATCCGGAGCATATCGCGCCATCTGAAGACGGGAAGCTCA